>NC_084591.1:30398589-30613589 GCF_033807715.1 Cololabis saira
ATTCTGGCAAACCATCTAGTGCCTCAAAAAGGGGAAGCAGTACTCTGCCAACACTGTTTACAGTGCCGGTGGGGTCCGGGTGACCTCAATTGTTCCTGCCTCAATTGTTCCTGCATCTATCCAAGAATTAACCAAGAATTAACAGCTCCGGCCAATCAGGGAAAGAAAATTGACCAATCAGGAACGAGTACAGGCTCCGCCCACGCTGCAGAGCTGCTGGGGATATTTTTTCAGGTTTACGCTGTTCAGAAAAACAAGCCTGAAGATTGTTCCGACTACAGCAAATCCTCTCCCCCCACACATTTTCCCGACGTTTCAGAAGTAAGTGCAAATACATTCTTTTTATAGGAAGATCTGTGCCGTGAGATATGAGATAACCCACACTACAGTCTTAAATTTGTATTTGCTAATAAACAGACACAGTTACACATCTATGTGTCTGTGTGACTGATGTTCCAACTGTACGAGTATTGAATTTTATTCATACACTTTTTATTTTATTTTTGAATCTAGTGAAGCCGCGTTTTAAGAGACGGGCAGATGGAAGCCTGAACTTAACTGACACCATAGAAGCATTAGTGCACCAAAAGGTAAATAAATCTAAGCAAGAACAAGGTGTTAACTGTTTAAAAAATATATTAACAATTCAAAATATCTAATTACAAAATAATAACACTGAAACAGTTGTGTTTTAATAGTATGTATGGGATTGTATTTTTCAGATCTTTCATCTGGGCCTGCAGTCCAGCTCAGTATCCTGACTGTAACAGGGTGGTGGAGGGGTCTTCCTGAGACTCTCTACCCAATTGTTGTGCACTGTGACGGGAAAAAGGTGTCCCGGTTCACAATGGTGGCTCGTTTGTACAAGCACATCCGGGAGTGTCTGATAACAAACGGTAGAGTGATGAGTGAGACCATCCAGCTCCTCGAAGTAAACACTGCCACACTCACACAATGGTGAGGAGCTCAGCATACTTCATATACAGTTCAGTACAGAAGGATTTGAACAATGACAGAATCTGTACAATTTTGCACCAAAACAATGGATTTATAATGAAAACAATCAAGTGTTATCTTTCACCTTTACAGAGATTTCACTTTACCTCTCATTTACCTGCATTTTCAAGGTAATTACAGCCATGAAAAGAAAGTACTAATCTTCTTATATATTTATTTTACACAGGTACAGCAGGCGCAGCAGCGGACAGGAACAAAAAATTCTGCTCCGGGGCATCCCAGCTCCAGATCCACCCATGGCTGACCAGAAAAACTACCTTCAGCGTTACAGAAAGGTCCTTCCCAGTTTTCAGCCAGTTTACTTCCGCCTCATCAATTCATATTGCCACCAAATACTGCTGGGGAAGCAAAACTGAAAGGGAGGCCACAACCCCAAGCAATCTTCCCAACTCCACAGCCCCATCCACAGCTGCCCTTCCTGTCGTAGCCACCCGGCTACGTTGTCCCGTCAGTGGCTGCATCCTCACAGGTGATGGCTGCACCTGGATGCTCACAATACATACTTTTGTACCATTATCGTCACCATCCACCCAGACATAAGCGCACAATTTGTAGCAAGTGCAAAAAAAGCTGAAAAACGCCATCACACAGGCAATATTTCGGCAACTGGTACTGTGGAGAGACAGAGACACAATCATATGATGAATGGAGGGCTGTATTGGAGAAAAAAGGCTACAGAAAAAGCAAAAGACAGAAAACAAGGACCCTCCTGCTTCTTAAAAGTGAATTAGTTGTGTTTAGTTTAGTAGGTGGTAACTTTTTTGCTGTTTGAATTTAGCAGCTTTTTTTTTTTTAAATCTTTATCCTTTTGGGACTATTGTTATTGTTAGGCTGTTTTTTATTTCTAAATATTAGTCATTACATGCCTTTCTACATCTTATTGTAAAATATTAGTATTGCAAATATAAATGAGTAATTACGTGCCTTTCCACATCTTAATGTTACAGCTACAATTGTTATTGTTGTTATTGCTGTTTTATTTTACCATGTACATTTTTATTTATACAAGTTAATAGAAGTTTATAAATATGAGTCAGCATTTATTGTGATCTGTGCCATTTCTATTATTAGGGCCCGAGCACTGACAGTGCGAAGGCCCTATTGTATCTGTAGGAATTTTTTTCCTCGTTTTTTTTCTTCCGACGAAATGAGGGCCTTTTTGCCCCCCTAAAAGTGCCCCAAAAGTCACCAAATTTTGCACGCAAGCCAAGCCTGGCGAAAAATGTGATATTTAATGGTTTGCATTAATGGGCGTGGCCTAATGGCTCAACAGCCATTAGAAAACTTCGTGGCTCAAGCCCCATAATACGGTTTGACATACATGCACGGAAATTGGTACACACCTGTATCATGTCGCAACTTAAAGAAAAGTCTCTTGGCGGCATGGCCGAAACCGAACAGGAAGTCGGCCATTTTTAATTAATCTTGTAATTTTGGCACAATTTATGCCATTTTCACGTGTCGTACTTTAACGAACTCCTAGCAGGATCGTCCGTTCGACATAAAACTCGCTCAGGAGACACAAAAGACGTTAACGATGAAAAGTTATCAAAATCGTGAGTTTTCGTGAAATGGCGTGGCCCTGGTGCCGCGTCAAACTTCAACGTTAAACAGGAAGCTATACTAGTAGCTGATTGGTCGATATTTGATAGATCCTATTTTCTGCCATAACTTTTGAATGGTTTGACATAGAGAGTCGTGGGTTGTGTCATCGGACTAGGTCTTGACTCCTTCACCTTAATTGGTGCAAATTAGCCCCGCCCCTTCTTCTGATTGGTCGATATGTGCTATTTCAGTACGGACCAGCAGGGAACAAGGGAAAGACAAGACCAGATATACACAAGAGATAATGAGACACAGGTGCAGACGATCAGGGCCGATCCTTCCACACGTTACTGTACGTCCGGCCAGAGAAACCCCACCCTGTCTGGTGAAAAGAAGCGGCCTGTTCACTCCTCAGGTTAAGAAGGAGACCTGAGCTCAGTGTAAGGCCCTCCCGTGGTTGGCAGAGGGGAGCAATGCCCAGGACTGTCACTTAGGTATGAGCACTGGGTGATAAAATGGGGAAAAAATCGGGGATAAAAACTTTAAAATAAAAAACAAAGACCTCTTGTCGAATTCAGCAGGAAAGCTGTCAGGACCTGGAGATTAAATTGTGTTAAATTATGTTAAACACGCGTTCATCATCCAGCAATAATAGCGGGATCTAATCTAAAAATGCCTAGTGTTTATTCTTTATTTTATTTGAGTTGATTAGTTGATTTAATATTTAGGAGTTGAGGGTTTTTTTGTTTTTTTGTACACCATCTCATTTAATTTAACTTGATGTTTTCCTAATTCCCTTCTCAATTTGTTTTCTTGGATCATTTGCATTAAATATTTCAAGTCTTTTAATCTTTTGTTCTAGTTTGAGCTCCTCTTATTTTTGTCTCTTGTTTTTACACAAGTTTGTGATATAAGTTTGATCACAGGCTGGGACGTCCTCACGATTCTCATTAATCAATCAATCCCTGCCCTGAGACCACCATGTAAGGAGGTGTTACGGTGTACCTTCAACTTGCATGTCTACCTGTGGAGATGGTGCACGTTAAAAAGAGAGAAAGAGAGAGCGAAAGCAGAAAATTGTTGGTGATGTAAGCAAAAAAGTAAAAAAATGGTTTGATATAATGTTGGATTAAAGATAATAAAAAAGAAAAACCTCCACAGGAGTCAGCAGCAAGCTCTTCTCTTATAGTAAGTTATTTTATTATGTAGAATTTTGCTATGCATTGTAGCAGTCATGGGATTTCTAAGGAAATAATAATCTTTTAGTGCATTATTTCCTTAATTGTAGGTTAATGAAAGTTCCTCTCAAATAAATCAGGGTGTTTACAAAGGTAAACATTTAAAAACGGATTTTATTATCATTGTTGTGCAACAAAGGCAGTGCTTCTTTAGTTATTAAAGAGTTATCAATAATTGTCTGACAGTTATTTATAACGTAAATAAATTATCAAAATGAAATCAAATCAAACAGGGCACCATCTGAAGTTTAGGAATTAATAATTAAACAGCACAATCAGTCTCAAAATAACTGTTATTCTATGCATGCCAGCCTGTCACCACCGGTGGCGCTTTAGAGTAACAGAGAAGGAAGGAGTCCGAGAAACGGCCTTTGCAACCAGCAAATGTTACAAATATGTATAAAATAAACACAAACAACTTCTCTCATCCAAATTAATCAGGATTTATTTACACAAGGATTAAAGGAGAAACAGTACTTGGAATAAATTCTGATACCTAAACTACACATAAACACCTAACTAAACAAGAAAAAGAAACTTTAGTCTACATGAGTGAGTGTCAATGTTCCCTCTAAACTGCGCGCGTGCGCAATCGCGCACTGACCGCATATTCTCAGCGCACAAGAAAGTCTATCCAGCGCAGTGCTTTAAGTGGGCCGGTACGCGCCGGTACGGAGTACCCCCACTTCTCAATATTAGCCTCTGGCGTACCGGGAAAAATAACTTATTTTACAATTTCCACCTGTTTCAAGTAAATTTTCACTTGAAATAAGTAGAAAAATCTGCCAGTGGAACAAGATTTATCTTCTCATTACAAGCAAAAAAAATCTTGTTCCACTGGCAGATTTTTATACTTATTTCAAGTGAAAATTGACTTGAAACAAGTGAAAATGGTCAATTAAAACAAAATTTTGTCGACATTTCAACTTTTTTCATAAAATTTTTGACTTTTTTTTCTCAAAATCTCAACTTTTCTCTGGACATTTTGACTTTTTTCTCAAAACTTTTTTTCTCGACAATTCGATTTTTTCTCTCAAAATTTCGAGAAAAAAGTCGAAATTTTCACCTGTTTCAAGTAGATTTTCACTTAAAATAAGTAGAAAAATCTGCCAGTGGAACAAGACTTTTTTGCTTGTAATGAGAAGATAAATCTTGTCTCACTGGCAGATTTTTCTACTTATTTCAAGTGAAAATTTACTTGAAACAGGTGAAAATTGTTGTTTTTTCCAGTGACGAGTCTTGTTTTTAAGTGTAATGAGATACTTAAAAATAAAGCGTGCATATGTGATGTTGCTCACAGTCGTCCTCAGTTTGCTCAGGGAGCTTGCGTGTGTGCCCAGATACATGAAAAATTAGAGGGAACATTGGTGAGTGTGTGCGTTTGTGTGTGTCAACATGGCTCCGGGACGGTCTGAAGGCGTTCACGTGAAGGCGTTCACGTCGTCAGGGCGTGCACCGGTCCCTTGTTCGGCTTCTCTGGGGTTCGTAACGTTTGTGGGTCGCTCATTTCGGCGCTGCAGCCATACAGACTATAGTTGCCATTTCCTGTGCAACCAGACGCTTCTTCAGGCACGACTAAGGAGATGTAGGTCGTTAGCTGGTAGCTCGTCACGCTAAGTAGGAGATGTGGTCTTCACAGCGCACAGGCTCGGGCGAAAAGTCCCTGCTTGTGAGAGAGATTTTAAGAGAGAAAAGGGCTTTAGAGAGAAAAGAGTGAGAAAAAGGCAGACCCTTTTTCAGCCTACGTCATATAATGTTTTGTGTGCATTTTGGCAATGGAAGTAGTGTTTTTCTCCAGCAGTTGTTACTGAAGAACAAGGTAGCAACTGGTTAGCAGCCATTTACAAACTGTTCGTAGCATTCACAGGTCTGGTTGTTGTGTGTACAGATGTACGAATCGCTATTCCTCTGGCGGACTAAAGTTTGAAACGATTCCGACAGGATCACAACCAACCGACGCCGTCTGTGGCTGCAGGCGATTAAACGTGTGGACTGGAATGAACACATAATAAAATATGCTTGCGTCTGCAGCGCCCACTTTATATCAGGTAAGGTTATCTATCTACTCTTTGATTTTACGGGAAAGCATGGTTTACATTGATGATGTATGGATACATACAGTATATAGCATTACAGAATTTCTGACCTCAAAACACAAAACTGGATTCTCAGTTAAATCAGTAAATATATCTGGCCACTGTATATGTGGCCACTTGCTAACGTCTTCAACTCACTTATTAATAGAACACGGATCTAGAAGTCGGACACCATTTGTCAAAAGTCAACCTGTTAACCTGATGGTAACGTTTGCGATCTTTAGTTGATAATCTCCTTGCATAGCTTGACAAGCTGTTTATCTCCCAATACTTCTGTTGCCAAAATAGATGCACATACGGTCTACGTCATCATTGTTTACAAACACAAAAAAGGCTCTACAGCCTGGGCTGCTGTGTATCAGGGGGGACCCCTGATGGGTTTTGGAATCCATACTCAATGAGGGGCTTATTCCTTGTCACCTAAGTATCACAAATGGAGCAAAGTCTGCTTGGGGTTTTGAGTAATTATGGAGGTTTATTTGTTGATTTTAGGCCTTTGTTTGTTCAACAAGGGAGTGGAGTGGCCTAGTGGTTGGGGTTTCGGGCTCATGATCCAGTCCAGAAATGCTAACATTTACGTGAAAATCAAAGCCTGTAAATTCATCAATGAGGCCATGTGTCAACATTTGCATAAAAACAATAGGAAACGCAAGGAATCTTGAACCTTGAGTCTTAACCCCTTCCCCCCGATGGACTCGGTACCGGGTCCGGCAGCTGTATGCACCAGTTCATGTGTGGAAAAAGTTATTCAAGTGCTGTCAGGGTATTTTCTTTCAGCTGTTTAGCAAACAGAAGCCCTAAAGCCAATATGTCAAAACTCCAAGTACATTTTGTCAACAAAGTATTTAATTTATAACAACTTCAAAATGTATGTAACAATGATGGCACCCCCAACACGAGCAACACCTGCAACAAAACGCAACAGAACGCAAGATTAATTTTCTCTACCCCAACGTAGTGGGTATCATATGAAACTAGAAAAGCTACACTTTCAGATGATACCAAACATAATCTTTTCTGAGCCGACCACTTCGTGCCAATCTCAAAACAAACCGAAAGCCAAAATTCACATTTCACAGCCAGCACATCAGATTAATTGCACAATGAGTCAGCAAATCCCAAAGATATCCCCAAGAAAAGCAGTATATTTTATTTTCTTACCGTTTCGTTGTCTTTTTCAGTCTATCCACACCTTTCTTTGATCAAAATCCACGGCTTAATCCTTTAAAGTAGTGAAACAGCTTCATCCGCCATCATTCCATATCCTGCAGGTCGCGGCCATTTTGTTGATTTCTCATGGCTTTTGGGAATTTACGTTGTTGACATTTTACATGTCGCGAGCTTTCAAACGAGATATATCACTTGAACGAGACTTCATCCATCAGGCCTCTACCGTTGAGCGTAAACTCTGGAGCGCGGGAGCCATCTTGGATCAGTGATGCACAGTTGTACAGTGCATAGAGTGACACCCATTTTGGTTGAGATTTTACATTTACGAAATCATGTATCATCAAAGTAATTTATAGCCATATTCCCTCCAAAAAGAGTAAAAAAACACTTTTGGCGCAGTATAGGTATCCAAGTGGCCAAATGGAGAGTCCGCCTGGTATTATCCACACTAAAACCTTTATAAAATCTATGTACTTTAAGCTATTCTCATGTAATTTGGTACAGTTGTAGTCAAGGAGTTGCTGAATTCAGGAAATGGTGTCTTTATAATTATATGCATTGCTATCATGGTGTTTTCCACTATGCAAACTCTTTCTTTGGTTTATTACAATTTGCTCAGACATGTGAACATTCACAATTTTTCTGACACTGGAAATGTATGCGGTGAGGTCTTAGCTATCCATTGAGACAAAGATTATGCATATTGTCCTTATAATTGTGGAGATATTGTTGATTTAATTTGGATAGGCCTGTTTAGGCGAAATTCACCTCCAAAATCTTAACAGGTTTAATACAATAATGACAATTTGCCTACATTTGGCTCACTGGATTAAGTGTCATGAAGTGTCAATGCAATATATTAATATTTTAAAGTTTCTCTCTTTTTTCTTTCTATTTACCGAAAGACATGTGAAGCTAAATCGAACGGCTATGGTAGTTTCGGCAAGAAATACAATCTACTTCACCTCTGGTAACACTTAAAGACTCACAAAATGTTCTTATGAAGTTACTACACTTTTGTTGCAACACTTTACTTCCAGTATACATACACTGGCACAACATCATGCACATTTGATGATATGCTGAGTCAAATTGTCAGGTAAGCACGTTCACCAGCTGTTATGAAATTAACTCTGATCAATCAGCTCATTACTGTAATTTTCACATGGCTTCAATGAAGATCAATTACAGTTGTAGGATGAGTGGGCATTACAAAGCAAACATTTTTCTCTTCTTCCTATGGCTCACAGGCTTTCAAATGAGCACTACATGAATAGGCTCAAGCAAGAACCCAAAAAGACTCATTATCTCACCCTCACAAGCTATGTGCCATCAGAAAAATGATTACATATTTTACCTGCAGGGTCCTCAGAAGGTTATCCCAGAACAGCAAGATTCATTCTTCCATAAGTTTATACAGTTTCAGATAATATCTTGAAATAATAACTATTAGAAAACACCCAACAACACTGAAAAAAAGGATACTCTGGATGTACAGCAAACCTTTTTTTTTTGTTTTGTTTAATGCCACAAAGTACAACTTCCTTAAAACTTCCTGCCAAAATACCATTTAAAAATGCTAAATGCATCTTTGAGTCTTTGAGTGGTGACTCTCTTGTTTGCAGGCCATTTCCTTTTTTCTGAAATGGCTGCTATGATCAACCCTGGAAGCTGAATGTCATTTAAAAACACCATCTTCTTATCTTCTGCTCTTGACTGGCACTTCAATTATGTCTTTTCCAGGATAGGCCCTGCACGCCATTATTCAGCATGATCTAATTTTAAATCTACAACATCTCCAACATGTGACACTTCTGAAAGAGGTCAGACACGCTGGCATTAATAACTTTGATTAATTCTGACACACAGCTTTTCTGAGTAGGAAGCCGTCCAGTGGAGCTAGTTATAACCAACTTCACTGAAAAGGAGTGTGTCAAATATTTAAACATTCATCCAGGTCTCTGTTCTTTTAAAGAAGACAACATAGTTTACAAATAAATTACTTTTGACATCTCAAGTTTTGTACAAGCCAACATATTTATTCTGTCTTTTAGTGTACAGTAGATGACTTATTATTGTACATGTTTTGAAACTCTCACTTAAGGACTATACATCATTTTGCTGTGAATGAACATCTGAGTTATTCCTCTTGTCACCAAGGAGTGCGTGATTTGTCTGGTCTTTGGTTGTTTTACTCCTCTAGAAGAAAAATAAAAAAGGCACATTCATTTCCTCAGGGGACTGATGGATTGTGCTCACCTTCACGTTGCTGGTATTATTTATCTTTTTGTCCTGCACACTACATTTTCATCACACTTTTCTCCCCTGTAATTTGCCACCATGTATCCTTCAATCAGGAAAGCATGGCGTAATGAGACACTTACAATGAGGACAGATGTAATTCACACCGTCACACTATATTTATTGGAAAACCTCATCTCTTCAAATCCTGAAAGTGAGCACCGAGATGCTCACTCATTCATCTTCACAGAAAAAAATACATCACTGTGGCTTTTAATATCATGCACCCTATCAGATTGCACCACCTTCTGAATAACATACAGAAGTCTGTGAAAAGCATTGCATCATAGTTACCGTAGCAATCCTGCTGTTCAAGTATGGTATCCATACTGTGTATATTGTATAAAAAAAACCACACTGGAAATAGTTATATGCAGTCATTTGGTCAGGCCACATGCTAGATGGTGAGTATTTGTCAAAAATTCATCAAGGCATATATTAATTTATGAAACTACACCATACTGAAAGTACACTCAACTACACTGACGTAATTAAATATATGTATAATTAGGGATAAACATCTAACTGCAATTGCGATAATATTGCAATATCCTATAACACGATTTTGTAATCATAACATGAGCAATTACGAGGTTGTCACATAAAGCGAGAGAGAGTACTTAACTGCTTCAACTTTTCAAGCTGCATTTAAAGCTGTTGGACAATGGCATCTGACTCAGTTGAACAATCAGATGCTGAGTCAGCTGAAACTAAAGTCTCAACGAAGAACAACACATCCACAATGTGGGATTATTGATGTAGCGCCCTCTTTAACCGTCCTCTGTTCTAAGGGCGCTCCCCGGGTTCACTAACCTCTTTAAACACACTTCTTGAATACCTAAAATAATAGGTGATATGGATGTTGATAAACGCTATCAGATGCTTCTGTTTTCACAAATTTATTCAACACAATTAAATGAATATAACAAACCCAAAAATAATACGTTCTTAATAATATGTTTTTCTAGGAAAAACCCCAGAAATAAACCAACGGTTCAGTTCACTTCAAAACCTTGTGAGCAGATTACACAAATGGCTCACGTTAGTAATACCTTCAATAAACTGTCTAAACCTAAAGCCGGCACTCTAGCTTTGTTAAAATAAACCCTTCATGCCAAAAAAAAAACACAGTCACAAGTAGGCTATTGGGTACCCAATTGCGCAACGTTGCAGGCCTGTTTCAGTTCTTAATTGAGGTGGGAGTCAGAAGCTCAAAATGGCAGTGCGCCTTAGCACCGAAGCTCAAAATGGCGGTGCGCCTCAGCACCGAAGGAGAAAAACCCCACAACCTGAAATGGCGTCGTCCCGGTCCCACATATGGCACCGCGTGCTGCGGCGCTGCAGACTGTAGACAAGTCCTCGGTCCCCGGTGGCGTCTGCGACCAACACTCACCCAGGTCCCCTCAGGCAAGTTGACTTTTACAGCTGGGCGACGGTTTCACCTCGTGGAGTGGCGGTGTTCGCTGCTCACAGTGATGGCGGTAATTAGCGCGAGCTGCACCAACTTCCAGCTGCACTTTGCTGGGACACTTTTCCAGAGTCCTCTTCAGACGTAGGTCCGATGCTGCATTAGAGGGCAAAGGCTCACTGTCCGTTCACCTCTTTTTCCCACTCCAATCAACGTGTCTTTTAACCATAGTCTTTCTTTCTTTTCTCCATCTCGGTTCTCCTCCCGGCCGCTTCGCTGCTCTGCTCCCGTCCCCTCTCTTCTCATCGGCGTCTCTCCGACACCTGCTCCTGGCTCCGCCCCTTTGATTGCTGATTGAATCCCCACAGGTAAGTTAACTTAAACTTATTTATATTTTTTACATTTACACATCACATTTGTCTTCTTTTTAACAGTCCAAATAAAACAAATGAAAATTAAATAAACAATTATTTCTTTCATGGGATTTTACCATAGGGTTACATTGAGATTGTCAAAAAAAAGACATGCTGTGCAATGTCTAGTGTGTAGTGTTGTTTTTGGCAGTCTGTTTCAATTTTAGTTTTAGTCTAGTCTTTGGGTCAAGCCATCATTTTATTTTTTTTAGTAAAAATAAAATATTTTTTATTTTATTTTTATTAGTTTTAATACTCCTTTTAGTCGTGTCAAGTTTCAGTCAACTAAAAGTCTGAGCATTTTCAGAATTGTCCATGACCATTTTAGTCTAATTTTAGTCGATGAAAACTGATGACATTTTAGTCTAGTTTTAGTCAAAGATTGTATTTAGCCAAACCGATTTTACAATTCAAACAAGGTTATCTTATTGTTATATTATTGTTACCTTATAGACTCAAGAATACATTCATTCCAGATAGAGAAGACGTTCTAATTTGAGTTTAGAACATATTTATTTGGTGGGCACATTTCTCCCCGTCTTTTTGGACAACACATTCGGTTTTCTTTTCCACGTCTATGTAGCGAAAGTGTATCCAAAAATCGTCTTCTTTTTCTCCCAGCCCCAGAGAAGATACGTGGCCGGCCATCGGTCCCTTTCTCTATTGGACTTTTTTTTTAATTGACATAAACCTAGAGCTCTGCGTTAATGGCATCAGCTTCTAACCACTGCAGCTGCATCTTCTGGATCTGATTCCACATGGGCCACGCAGTCATGGCCCGCGGATTGAGGAAGTGACGTCACCCAGCAGCAGCGACTTAACGAGAGGAAACAACTTAAATGTATATTAAGGATCTGTTGTGAAACGGTTGTTGTCGGACCCAGATGTAGGAGAGATCAGGAGGCAGGAGTTCCAAAAAGGCAAAGATTTATTTAATCAAACAAAAAGCGCTGCTTTGCAGGATGGCAAAAACTCCAAGAACAAGAATCAAAAACTACCAAACACATGGGAAACACGGAGGGAGGAAACAGTACGGACCAGCAGGGAACAAGGCAAAGACAAGACCAGATATACACAAGAGATAATGAGACACAGGTGCAGACGATCAGGGCCGATCCTTCCACACGCTACTGTACGTCCGGCCAGAGAAACTCCACCCTGTCTGGTGAAAAGAAGCTGCTTGCTAACCCCTCAGGTTAAGAAGGACCTGTGTAGGGTCCTCCCAGGGTTGGTAGAGCAATGCTCAGGACTGCTCACTTAGGTAGATCTCTGGGTGATAAAATGGGGAAATTAATCGGGATAAAAATATATAAAAAAAGAAACACCATAGAGCAGGGACGGGCATTCCTGGTTGTTTGGGTTTCCTGCATGTTTTGCAGTTTTCTCTGCTTTATTCGAATTAATTATCGTGATCAGCTTGTCATCAAGGTCTGCACAATTCTGTTAACAACACAGTCACTATCATAGTGCAATGAAGTAGAGAATTATCTAAAACATGCAGGACACCGGCCACAGAGGACCAGGAATGCCCACCCCTGCCATAGAGCCATACGACATTTGTATGGTTAAAATGTCGAGAACTAGTACACCAGACAAGTCAAAAACCCTGAAATGTTTAAAAAGTGTCACTCCATATGACCGTAATTGAAAATGGCAAGGGGAACTCTCCCAAGCAATAACCATGTCCTTAATTTTCACACATTTAACAATTATATATTTAAAATATATTTACACAAATGTGTGTATCATGCCCTTAAACTATTATATGCACTCTTATTTTAGTATTAACAACCTCCATTTTTGTGAAAAAAATAATATTTGCTAAGAACTACATTTCCCTAGAGTTTATGCCAGCTTTATGCTAATCAGCGGCATATTTGTAGTCACATTAGACAACTAACAGCTGACAACTGACACAGAACACGCGTTGCTAAGCAACCATAAAACGCCCCGTGCCCACGCCCCCTTCCATACAGTCCTGATGGGTGCGAGGTCCGTAAATGTGTCCTCCACAATACTTTATTTAAAGTCCTGTAACTGAATTGATGTATTCAATATAAGTTGTAAATGTACCTGTGTACGGTTTATTTTAATATTTACCGTGCAAAAGCACAACATATTTAACCGTTTACTTCCACGTCCACGTCGGGGCACTCGTCACGTGATCAGGATCTCCGCTCGTCACTCTATGACGTAGAGTGGACGCCCAGGGAATTCCCCAACCTGATCGATCAAGTTGAAAATGTTGCAGTTTCCCATTATTCTGGCGAGATCTGAAAAAACTTTGCAACAACGAGCAAGCGAGTGATTATGTACATTCATTGAGTGAATATTATGAAAGTAAAATATATATTTCTCGCTAGAAATGTAATCAAAACGCATTTTTATGCAGAAACTAGCTCAAAATATTGATTTTTTTCACTAAAAAACGAGAAATGTCGGCCATGTTTTTTGGTGTCACGGCCAGAATCTTGAAAGTCACGTGACTTGGACGCAAAACGAATAGGCAGAAAAAATTTAACAATTTAACAATTCAAGGGCTATTATTGTAACCCCTCTACGTTTTTGCACTTTGGACCAACGTAGGCAGGGTACGTTTTTATGTGAGACTGGATTGTTCAACCACATTCTAGTCATTCTCTTCTTGCTCTCTGTGAATTTTGTGAAAAATGTGCCCTACTGCTGCCTTCTGTCTTATGCTGTCTTGTTCATTTATTTTGCAGCCTCTCCCTGCATAGCTTCTTAATTCTCAAACCATGGATCTGGTTAGCTGGTCTCTCAACACAATTGACCAAATTTTCTCAAGGAGAAGACCGGTCAGAGGAGAACCTTTTTGCCCCATTTGCTGCCGGTTACACGATGGACTCCTGAAAAGCAGAAGTGGAGGGTAGTGTGTCTGTCCATATTGTTGGTCGAGGATGTTGAAGATGTCTACATAATTTAATTTTTGATAACAAGATTTCTGCTTCCTTCCTCTCACCCCCCCAGTATGGCAACCTAGGCGAGATGCTCTGTGCCAGGCTGCAATGCTCACTTGGGCGGCCCCCTCCACATATGCCAGTCTCTCGAGTCTCTCGGTATTATGTTGTCTACACGTTGCTTTTTGTGCAGAGGTGATTTTTGAAATCTCACAGTGTCCTGTAAATGACAGTGTGGGAAATGCTTTTTTCCCCTCTTCTTTCCTAGTGTTATTCTTTTCTTACCTAATGAAAAGGTGGCCCCTACCGATGGCTCCAGCCTCAGGCACCTGTCTACTGATGTCTAATGCATGTTGTTTGTTCGTTCTCTTTGGACAGGCTATGCTAAAATGTATTTCGTTGTGTCGGGATGCTGGCTCAATGACAAATAAATAATCTTGAATCTTGAGTCTTAAATAGAGCAACACAATTAATTTATTTCCCTTCGGGGATTAAGAAAGTATTTTGAATTGAATTGAATTGAAAGACTTAGTCCAGGTTCAGCTCAAAAACCAGAATACAAAACTAGGATTAAATTACCTTTGGGACACATTGAATTTCTTTCATAATTCAGTTGGTGAAAATGTGAAATAGTTCAGTTGCACTCCATTTTCAATGGTCCCCATATTAAAGGTGACCTATTATGGCATTTAATGTATATTTTAAACAGGCCTTGAATGTCTTAAAAACAATCTAAAGCTTGTTTTTTCTACATAAATCATAAATCCAGCCTGTGGGCCCTGTCACTAGTTTTACCGCTTCTAACCTCTTTTTCTGCGCCTCATTTTTAGGGAAGGGGGGGGTATGATAATGAGGCTCTGTGCTGATTGGCTCCCTGAATGACGTGTAGGAGGGGAGGAGAATAAACCTTGCTCCGCCAGAGCAGCCCGAGCCTGTAAATTATCACAACACTGAATTTTCACAAATGGAAACTTTATTGTTAAAAAAATAAAATATGAGTTGTATATAAATAACATTTATGCACTATTTAAGCCGGATCTACCCGGCGGATGCTGAACGCTGGCCCCGGAGCCACGCCGGGAGCAGCGCTGCTGGAGCAGCGCGCATCACCGCGGCTTTAACGGAGGAATCTGACCGGCCGGGACCGCAGGAACCGGCCTGGACTGGTAGCATGGACTCCCGGGGACCGATCAGCGGAATTTCAGCCGGATCTGCCCGGCGGATGCTGCGCGACGGGCGCTGCAACCCCACGGCGGGCGCACAGATCGCTCCGGAGCGCATCCGCTGCGCATCTCCCGTTACTGGTGATCAAACCGACAGATTTGCCTGAAAATCTCGGAGGGTGAAGCTGGTCCGACCTGAGACAGACCCCCAAGACCCAGCTCCCAAACCATCCGGGAACCTGGATGATTTAACCCGGATCCACTCCACCGCGGCGCCGCGTCCGACTGGCTGAAGGAAGCACCGCTCCAGCTCCAGCTCCGTGGAGAGCTGGTTGTGGGCGTGGTTTCAGCAGCGGAGGCTGAACCTATGGAAATCTGCTCCTGTCGTTACGTAACGACGGGAGCAGATTTTAATCGGCTCAAAAAAAAACACGTGACACCGGGGGACTGTCCGGCGGGGGTCAGAGAGCTTGCAGAAATTCATGGTATTTTGTCTCCCCTGTGCTGGCAGGGTGAGGGGAGACCACTTTATATATGTTAAAACAAGAAAAAACGTGTTTTTCATAATAAAATTTAAGTTTAAATTTAAGTTTAAATATTTTGCAAAACTATATTTTTTTTAATCAAAAATATTCAAATAACTTTTTCAGATCTTCAATTTATCAGTTTTATCAGTAATTTCATATTGAAACCAAATTGAGGTAGCTGACCTGTTGGTTGGTAGCGTTGAAGTAGTATGTTATTATTAGTCACTATATTGTATTGTATTGTATTACTTTCCAAAGCTCATTCAGCCCTATATATCATGGAAGTTTTATTTATTTATTTATTTATTTTTTCAGTTCATAAATGTAAACTTTTGACACATCATTGCATCTGGGATTTTTCACATACTTATCTTGGTTAACATGAGGATCTAATGAAGTCAACAAGTCACTGCTTTCAATGTGACAGGGCTTTGCTTGTCTAACATGATGGCAAGCAAAACACAACATGGGCATTGTATAGGGAAAAAAATGCATTAATGGAGACTGTTATCCATCCAACATCCATTAACTGAGCAACTGCAAACATGTAAAGAGGACTCAAACCAGGTGAAAAAAAAAATAAAATGAAGTTCGATGTCACAGGTTTAGGGTTCTAATTAGTCCAAAGAATCCAGATCAGTCAGATAGCTCATTCCTCAATTATTGTTTTAAAAGTACTGGTAGTTTGGTGTCGAGGCTGTGACATCATCACTCATCAATAATACCTACATTGAGGGAACGGGAGTCATGAAAAACAATTAACCCTCCTGTCTTAATCTTTGATTTCGAACCAAGTGGATGCTGGTGGTATTTTTGATTAGTAGCAAGCTTGGCAGTTGAGGATTCCCCAACTTCTGATGGAAAGAAAATGCTCTTGCTGTGACACAAAGAACGCATGATTAGAAGTCAGTATATAACAATGTTATGTATACTTTCAAGACATGCATATCAGAGGGGGTAAGAGATATGCAATCTGTAACCTAGAACACTTTTTCTCACATTCATTGAACATGTACCCAACAGCTCTTAGCTGTGTATTTCATGAATATACAGGGAAGAACAGGAAAAATGTCTTTATAAAAAGCCGTGTCCCATAGACCAGTGTTTCCCAACCCTGGTCCTCGAGCCCCCCTATCCTACATGTTTTAGACGTTTCCCTACACCAACACACCTGATTCTAATTAATGGTCCTAATTAGCTTACCCAGCTTTCAGTTTCACCTTCTATAATGACATTCTATAAACAATGACTGATACCTTCAAATATTTATTTAGGCATTCTAAAGTTCATAACTTTTTCTGCCCATTATTGCTTCATATTGCTTCTGTCTTTCAAACTATGCAAAAATTATAATAGCACGTAATAAACAGACAAGATGTATGTTTCTAAATGTTGAATAGTCTTTATTTTACATTTAGCTTTAGCTTCATTCCTCATATGTCCAAATACTCTGTAACTTCAAAATAAAGCACAGGGTTATTGCAGGAACACTTTTTTCTAATTATGCTTTCCCTACAACTATATCAGCACATCATCTGCTCACTCTATCCATTTTGCTCACAAATTCTTACAGTCATCTACACAGCAGATTATTGCCCCTGTCTACTCATGATGAAATACTGGGATAAAATGGATTAAAGTTTCAAGTATTTCTTCCAAATGATTATGAGTAAGGCTGGTATATTACTATGTTTATATGACAGCTATCCTCCTGTTAACTCTGGTAAGCGGAACCAGAGACAGCCAGCCTATAAAACACACTGCCCTCCCCAGATTCAACTATTTATGAGAAGAAAAACAACAGACCTTAAATCACACTTCAAGAGGGCCTGTGGACTGCAGCAGCTTTCACGACTGCCCTCATTTTGGTAACATTTAATCAGTGCATGAGTTTTGCATGAAAGTTTTTTCTTCTTCGTTTTTTCTCTTTCAGCTACACAGTGTTCACTTCTATTTGAACATATCACCTTTAAGAAATCACATTTCTTCAGTTGCTGGAACCGTTTTTTTATGCACTTAGAAGAAGATACATTATTGTCCTTTTATGTAAAACATATCTTCATTTGTATATTTCATTCTATACAAACCGCTAATCTCTTGTTCAAAGAAGATAAATTTGCTTTGTGAGTCTGGTAACAAGATTACTCTGAAGTATCCAAAACAATAGAAGTGTATTTCTTACATATTTGTTATTTAGACTGTCCGTTGCTGCTTGTCAAGCTGTCTTTAGTTTCAAACAGGAGAAATCATGTGACAAAACATTGGACAATGATGGGTGAGGAAACTGTTCTTTGCAATCACCTTCCCTCAGTTCTGATATTTATGTACGCACATAGTATATATTATTATTAGTAGTAGTTTTTTTTTTTATCTTTTGGACCTTAATTTAATTGACGCAAGTAGATAACTTCTAGAGCCATTCTGTTAAGAGGATATTAACAAATTTGAGCAACACTAAAACAAAAAACTAAATTGGGTGACAGACATGTTTACCATCGTGTTTAATCAGTCTTCTGTTTAATTACACATTTTGATCATCTGGGAGCTAAACTTACCAATTGTTGCAGTTTTGCATAAGGACACAGATTGCATTCTCCTCCTTGTGAAGTGCCATAGGATACACATCTGGAATGCACACGTGCACTGTCTCCATTCAGACCTTGCATTTAAATGCATCCAAAGAGATCGCATCACAAATAATAAACTAGCCTCATCGGCCCCTCCCACACTTCTTTACAATGAGCATGTAGGACCTCTGATGTTTCAGCTTTGATAGTCAACCAGATATAATGAGACATATGTTTTGCCTCATTATTCAGTGTACTTTCTTTTCAGTTTGTGGCAGGGTGGAGGATTGGGCGTGGTCTGCGGGGGAGCAGCACACAGATGGTGCGGGCCTAGTTCAGCTGATTGGGCACACCTGTGCCCAATCAATCTCTCCACCCTGCCTGGGTATTTAAAGAGCGGCTGCACACCAGCAAAGGGTTCTGCTCACAGGGATGACACAGAGCTACCGAGTGCTGATACACGTCTGGGTGATAATAAAAATCAAGAATTTCTCCACGAAACCTGGTGTCCTCTCTCCTGTCTGGCGACCCCAGTAGCACAAGCTTGCTACTCAGTTCACTACTATTATATCTCAATACTACACATATATTCTGTCTTTTTTTGTTGTCTAGGACAGACAATTATTATTCTGTACAACTCCTTCAGGGGTCTTATGGTTTTGCTTTGTTTCTTTACCTTTGGTTTTGACATGCTGCTCAGTTGTTCTTGTTTATCTGTGTCTTTTGATAATAAAAATCTTCAATTATAAATATTAACGCTTTGTAAAGCAGGAAGATGTGAACACTACCTGGGGTTAAGACAATTGTGATCTGATTTATTAAGATGCATTTGAATGCAAAGTCTGAACAAGGCCTCTTTGTGTAGCCACACTGAAAGTTCTGCAGAATGAGGGATGTTTTCAGTGTGCAGCGGTTAACAGCTACCAGGTGCGGTCTGAGAAAGAACAAGCAGTGAACTGACAAGAGGGTCATAGAGCAGGCAGCCAAGGATCAGTGATGCACATGGGAGGCTTGTCCAATCTAGTTCTGAGGTAGAAACCTAATGATTAAAAACCTTTCTTGCCAGCTGTGATAGAGAGGTGACAGAAAGACACCATCTGCAACCAGTACTTGAGTGTGTGTTACACAGTGTTGAAAGAGATGGCAGCAGAATGCATTCTAAGAAGAAGGTAGACTGTCAGAGCCAGTATGATGTGGTAAACAGTGTTTAGCACACTTCAATACTGTTACAGACCAAATACTGCAACCCTTCAAAACAAGTAAGATTCTGTGCCCCATGGTAAACAGTTCAAGCATAAAGTAAATTGTGTAACTGAGTGCTGTATTTCACTATTCCTCATCCCCATCATCTCAAGTTTTGGTGGCTTTAAAAGGCGTTTTATCTTGCAGAGGCCAAGGTTTCACAGCAGCAGCAGCAGTTCTTTTATAACAAAAATGTAAAAAGAGAAAAAAAAAAGTAACTGAGTCTGAACAGACAGCTAAAGCATGACGGAGACATAAACCAGAAGTGTCTCGCCATGAAGTCTTTCTTACCTCATGAAATATTTTACCCTGAGGTCTGTTTTCAATGCACATTTAGGAACAGGGATGTGCAGTCTGACAGCTTCATACAAAGACAGTGAGAATATGGCGGCATCTGGTCACCCTATGTTACCCGACAATAGCAGCTTGTCAGCTGGGATGCTGTTTCGCTTGCTTTTCTTTGTTTTTGCCTATTGAGGACCAGATTTTGTGGAGGAGTTAAAAGCACACTATGCTGAAATTAAAATGAGGGATTTATGCTTTAATTAAGAGACCACAGTTTATCTAGCACTTATATTGCTGTGATATGTCAGCATAATCTTTTAAATCTCTGAAAAGATTCCACTTTTTTTTTTTAAATCAAAGTAACAACAAACATTTTACTCAATTCTACTTTTTGTTTGGTACAGTCATTTTCAAAACAGCTTACTATATTACCAGTGTGTTGTGTTTTTTTTCTAAATCCAGTACATATTATGCAGTTCACAAGGAATTGTAGAATCTGAAGTGTGGAAGAAGTACCCTGATGTACTTTCTGGAAATTTTCCAGTGAAAAACAGTTCAGTCTAATACACCAGCTGGGGGAGATGTTTTGAGCACCCATGACTGTTTTTCTTTTATGTGTGTGTGTGTGTGTGTGTGTGTGTGTGTGTGTGTGTGTGTGTGTGTGTGTGTGTGTGTGTGTGTGTGTGTGTGTGTGTGTGTGTGTGTGTGTGTGCGTGCGTGCGTGTATGTGTGCATGCATGAATGTATGAATATGTATATATGTGTATGTGTGCGTGAGTGTGTATATGTCTACGTGGCTATGTGTATGTATGTGTGTGGGTATGAGTGTGTGTGTGTGTGTGTGTGTGTGTGTGTGTGTGTGTGTGTGTGTGTGTGTATGTGTGTGTGTAATAGTCCTATCAAAGCTCCACCTGAAGTGTATCTATAGTGGGGGAGGGGGGGGAGGGGTGTGAGGCAACCCCGCCACCCGCGAGACCAGGGGCCGACAAGGAAGAACCCGGAAACCCGGAACCCGGAAACCCGGAACCCAGGCCACCGGCCACCCCACAGAGGGGAGAAGTAGGAGGGAGGCAACCCACTTCCAGCATGCCCCCCCCGGGCCGGACACCCTCCGGGAGACCCCCACCCGGCGAGGAGCCAGCCTGCCTGGAGAGACAGAGCCGCCCCGGCCGCCGACGCGGGCAGGAGCACCCGCCCCCACGAAATTGGCCCTCCAAGACCAGAGGGGCGCCCCGCCGCTGAGGCAGCGGGGGGGACCGGAGACGGGCCCGGAGAGAGGGAACGCCCCAACAGGGCGTCACCCGCGCGGGCCCGACAACGGAGGGCCCCAGACCCAGGCATCCCATTCTTTCTCCTACTTCTTAGATGTGCTTCACATACTGTTAATACATTTTACAGATTTATTACTAAAAAGGGGTGATGGTTTTAAGCCGAGAATAATGAAACTGTGGAGAGACAGATAGTCGCTTGCAAAATTGCAACAATTAGTACCTTCTTTTTACAGGTGCATGTGAAGGTCTGAATTTTAAGAAAAAAAAGGAAGCAATTAGCAATTTTGTGGTCTGCAATGGAAATTAACATAATGAGTGATATAACAAATTACTGTTGCAATCAAGTATTCAGTACAGTAATAACATTTTGCAAGCAATCCATCAATCATACCCTTTTTTCTTGTTCAGGGTCAGGAGGGTCTGCTAAAAACTAGTAATGAGGAATATATTGCTTGTTTGAGTTGTCAAGCCAACAATGGTAAAGCCAACCATTATTTAATCATTTGTCATGTCTACTATTTTTAAACTACATATTGCCGTTAACAGTTGTTCAATGTCATTCTTTGAAAGGCATTTATGAAGTCTGTCAACTAATAGATTTTGAATCTCATATGATGTTTTTAGTGAGAGTTTACGCTGACTTACATTTCCCTACTGTGTAAGGACGTATGATTAATGTTATAACGTTTATGGATAATGCTGACCTTCCATCACAGTTTTTTTTCTTCCACTCACTTCTTTTCTTAAAAATACTGCATGTGCAATTGGGGGAAAAAAAAAGATTAACTACAGTTCGGGTCAGGGGAGACAAACATCATGACGGCATCTTGACACAGTCACTGGCCAGTGTGTAATTGATTTGCTCTGAGGTCTGTAACGTCTGATCTCTGTGTAACACCAGGTTTTTTCCTCTTTTTTTCCATTTTACAGTAATGAAAGACCTGTCGTTTCATTAATATCCAGATTTGAGGTCAGTCGTATTGTTTGGACTGTTATAAAGTGCCCCACAAATTTGTATGTTCTTTGCATCAACTCTGACTAAAAAAACAATTAAAGCTGCAAGCAGCGATGAACGGGCCCTCGCACCCTTGTGAACGTTCAGGCGTGCTGCAGTGGCAATGACTTGCATGTAGATGTCTTCAGGCCTGGACATTTAGCGGATGACACCAGCCACGACTCTCTATATCATTCAAACCATTCAAAAGATATGGCAGAAAGTAGGAACTATCAGATATCGACCAATCAGATGAAGGGGCGGGGCTAATTCATGCCAATGAAGGTCAAGTACTGAAAACCGAGTCTTTATGTCAAACCATTCAAAAGTTATGGCAGAAAGTAGGAACTATCAAATATGGACCAATCAGATGAAGGGGGGGCGCGCTTTTTGGCGTCTATCGTTGCCACGGTAACGTTTTGTTTTTTTTTTGGGAGGGGGGGGGGGGGTGACGACATCCACTGCCAATCCAGGAAGCAACAGGAACAGGAAGTCGGCCATTTTTAATTAATCGTGTAATTTTGGTGCAATTTATGCCATTTCTTCAGCCGTTAATGCGGCCCGAACCGTAACGTGCACCCAGGTGTGTTATACATCAAAATGTGCGTCTAGATCCTGCGAGGATGCGCATTACTTTTCTCAGTCAAAAGCGTTACCGTGGCAACGATAGACGCCGAAAAAAGCGCGCCCCCCCCTTCATCTGATTGGCCCATATTTGATAGTTCCTACTTTCTGCAATAACCTTTGAATGGTTTGACATAGAGAGTCGTGGGTGGTGTCATCGGACTTAGTTTTGAGTCCTTGACCATAATTGGTGAAAATTAGCCCCGCCCCTTCTTCTGATTGGTCGATATTTGATAGTTCCTATTTTCTGCCATAACTTTTGAATGGTTTGACATAAAGAGTCATGGGTGGTGTCATCAGACTTAGTTTTGAGTCCTTGACTTTTATTGGTGAAAATTGCACGCGCGAGGGCCAGTTCATCACTGCTTGCAACTTTGATTGTTGTTGTTTTGGATTTGGATACAGGAAGAAGATATCCCAAATGATTAATTACCATGTATACAGGGATAACCCTGTTTGCTCATGCATGTAAACAGATTATTCCGAATGTTTCAGTAACCGGAATATTGACCTTAACCTGAATTTTGACTGCATGTAAACGTAGTCAATCTTTCAGTGGACACTTCAGTATGTTAGCTCAAGTCACACAAAAGTAGTAGTCAAACATAAGGTATGGTGAAAATTAACTAAAGAAACAGAATACTAAAGGACAAGGCCATTTACCTGTTGCAGCAGAGGATTGTATTTAGTGCAATCCAGTTAACATTTTGGTGTCTCAGCCTCTGGGGAGGAAAGGGGGCCTTCAGAGCCACAGTTTTTAAATAGTCATGTCCTCTGAAAGCAATGTTCAGTGTCATTATCTTTTAACAGCCTTATTAGAGACCATCTTCAAACCTTTAACATGACATCAAAAGTGTTTCATTACATTTTGATATCTTGTACAAAGTTGTAAAAGAACATTCAGTAGTTAGAAGAGAGAAGCATTGGGAAAAACATATATACTTTTTCTTTTTTTCTATAAAGCTCAATAAAGCTTCATTTAGGAAGTAACAAAAGCTCATGGTGATGGTTAAGGCTTACCAATTAATTCTTCCCTTGAGGGACAGTCCTGTAGTAACTACGATTCCCACCCCATCATTAACCATAAATATCAAAGTCTCTTGACCAAATCATTTCTGGTGTGGTAGAGCTAATACAGCTTAATTAAAATCCTCTTAAGGATCCCAATGGGTGACCTCTAGAATATGCTGTCTGGGTCATCATAGGCAAATTTCTTTATTTAACGGACATTATGTTCTTTCAGTAACAGAAGACTTTTTTTTCAATATTGATCTTATATGTTACCACTTCCTTAAAGGAGCACAATGTAACTTTCAGCTTTTGATGAGTTTGGCGGCTCCTTTGGACAAAAGCGGTAGTGCTTTACCAGAAAGAACACTACATTTCCCATGAGCACCAGCGCGTACTGCCGGAAGACCCCTGTCCCCGTCGCGTGCATTTGTTTTGATAGCGAATGAAGACGGGACGGACTTTCAAAGCTACTTTTCTGTTTCACCAAGTGAACAGACGGAACCCAAAAAAAAGATGTTAAACTGCTGGAAATGAACTGGAATTTACCGGGATACCTTAAACAAGGAAGCCAGGGAGCGGTATATGGAAAAAATAATGATTATTAACGGTTTGGATCCGTATGAAATCCCTATCAAAGAGTGGAGCTCCGATGAGGACTTACTGCCACAGTTCTGCACAACCGACGTCTTAGGCTACCTTGTTTAGGAGTGTTTGGCAGCTGCTTTGGTAAATGTTTGACTCGCCATGTGTTTCAATAAATTAGTATAATAGTACAACATACAGTACATGTTTTGTATTACTCTTACTTTTCTTTTCTTTGACTGCTATATTATGCGGAAGAGGCTCCGAGGCGTGAGCAATATTTTTGTTTTCCTCGTGAGATTATTTTTTTCCTCTGCAGCTACAAATAGAGTTAATATTTTTTCCTCAACAAACTAGTTTTATCTGAAGATTGGGGTTAATCGCACCGCAGAGAGCTGGCCAGCAACTGCGTTTAGCTGGAGAAGTGGGGAATAAAACCCGTGTGAATGATCCGACCCCGGTCTGTGTGTTTGTTTGTGGTTTAATAAACCCGTGTTTTGATCCGACCCCGGTCTGTGTGAGTGTTTGTTTGTGGGATACTGTGGAAGGTTATGTTTGGTCGTTACAGCCGCAATCCAACCGAGCCGACGACTCTTTGTTATCTCAGATACTCGGTCTCCGTGGTTCTGCCTCCAAGCAGGAAAGTGGTGAAAAGTTAAACCATTAGCGATCTTTTCCCCACGTCTGTTATTTGTGAAGCTGCCATATGTGACATATGCCGTAAAGCAGTCAAAGCCGTAAAAATGTGTAGTTTTTTAGTGTGGCAGGGTTCCTACCATGCACCTCAAAGTTACATAGTGTAAGTGAAGGCGATACAGACCCCTCAGACCATGACAGAGGTGTCATTAAACCTGTTGGAAGTTGATGTACCATCACAATGACTCTGGAAATATGATATTAAGGTGGAAAAGTTACATAGTGCTGCTTTAATATACTTGGAACCGACAACTGAAATAAAGGAAGCATTGATTTCTTGACAGCAAAAGCTAACAGTCATTTTTTTTAAGACTTTTTTGACAGAGGCAGCTGCTACCAAGACTCCAACAGCGAAGCAAACTCCACTGACTCCCATGATGTCCAACTTTAGAGCAAATATAAACACATTTAAAGCCTGGTTCAAAAAACGTTTTGGTCTCAATCGTTTGATTTCGCACCCATAAGAACTTTTTTTTTCGGGGGGGGGGGGGGGGACTGGAAGTATGCAAAAATGTTAACAAAGACCCCGATGTGCTAGTGCAGCAAACATGAGGTCAGCTGCTTTATTTACAAGTAATTTCATAGCCAATATTAAATATTTGATCACTGCTATAAATAAATGACATTTGAAAGGAAGCTGACAGGATGATTCCATTTCAACCATCTAATCCAAGACTTAATCTGGATTCTACTTGAATCATAACTATTGACATGAACTGACACTCTGAGACAGGGATACAGTGAGAATTTAAAGGAAGCACTTACCCCACTTGGTCAAATCCAGTAAGGCCTTATAGCTACCATCATTTTCTTTTTGGTGTGTTCCAGTATTGTTCCTGCACACGTGTGCATGCTTCTACACTGTGATCATTCAATAAATGAAGCATTATAAATGTGCATTTTAAACCACAGGTGGGTTTAATATGTCATGTGACTGTCTTAGATCATGCAATGTTCAACACAGTGTTAATCTCAACAACAAGCATCAGCCATCATAGTTCCGCCATGTGGCACAAACTGAACTATGATTCGTTGCAGTTCCTCGACCTACCGATAGAGGCTGGCTGCAAAAGTTAAAATGTCCAACTCTAGTGCAGAAATACACATATTTACAGCCTGGTTAAAAAACCTTTTGGTCTAAGTCTTAATTTCGCATCCATGACAACTCTGAGGGGCGTGAATTCTTTTGTGCCACGCCAGGAGAATTTATATTAAAGCAATAAATTTTTTTCTAGTATGATTGATTGACAGTTGGCTCATGCAATGGTCAGTAGTTATCAATTCCTCATCTGTAATCATCATGCTATCCTGCTTAAGTTGTAAGAACTCTGGATCAGCTAAACGTGATGGTCATTTTAGTTCTCGCTGTTGAGTCAACATGAGCAAGAGTGACACATCCCATTGTAAATGTCTAACAGCAGGTCTGCAGATATTTTGGCAGGCTTTTTAAAACCAGTCTTCAGAAACCAGTGGTTCAAATAATATATAATAGTATATATATATATATATATATATATATATATATATATATAACAATATAACAATAGTGGTGGCCAGATGTTTTACACAGTCTATGGTTAAACTCTAAGCGCCAGCTAAGCTTGTGACAATGTGTTACAGCAGTGTTTCCAGTGTTAACCGATTCCTCCGGGCAAACTGCCCTGCATGTTTTACACATTTCTGTGCTCGAACACACCTGATTGGATCACTGTCAGCTTGTCATTTAGGTCTGACAAGTCCATCAATGTTCCACTAAATTGAGCCAGGTGTGTCAGAGCAGAGCAACATTTAAAACATGCAGGGCGGTGTGCCCCAAGGAACAGCGATGGGGGAAGCACAGAGCTAAAGCAATTGATGCCACTCAACCAGTGGCTCTTTTCACTTTTAGTACTTTTAGTTTATGTTTTTGCTTGGATTCCTTGTTTTACTTTGAAAGTGCTTTCCCCTCTGAGTAACTGCTTCTTGTGAATGTTCTGGTCTACCTTAATTATCCCCACCTGTTCCTCATCGGCAGTCACGTCTGTATAAGTGTGTTTGTGCGCCTATATATTGTCCTCCTCTCTCTTCCTTCCCTGCTCAGATAGCTGACTGGCATCTATTTGTCTACTGTCTTCGGGCCAAAAACAGTAGACCAATAGAATTGTATGTATAATATGTATAATATAAAATAAATGTGAAATATAATCCACAGGACACAATTCAATATTTTGGGTTCTTTAATCTCGACTGCTCATGTAGCGCCTCTCTAGGGTGAAAACCTATAAGCGAGAGGTGGCTAACCTGAGCTCTTTTTTCCTCAAAACAAAAAGATTGGGTTTTTGTAATAAACTTAAAAAATACCACCAAAAAGGCTTGTGGAAACTTATTTCCTTAATAATCCACCTGTTACATTCAATAACCAAACCAGTTTACCAAAAAATAAAGTGTTTACTCAAACTTGGTTTCAAACAGATAAAACAAAAACAGTTCGTTCACAAAATGAAAGAATATAATATATCCCACTTTAAAGGGTCTCCATAAACTCCAAATTAAAACAAGTGCAAATTAAATTGAGCACCCTCAATTAACAGTCCCAACGTTGCAGGCCTGAATGCAGCTCGTGTGCGTTGAAGCCTAAAACAAAATGGCTGCTTCACCATGAAATGGCGACAAAAGAAAAAAGGTACCTTATTTTCAAAATAAAATACATACATGCATTTACCCCTGTACCTTCACATCAACCAAACGCCTCAATAACATTCACAATCATGAAATAAAAAAACATAATAAATGCACTTTTTTTATAACACAAATAAACATTTGACATAACATAACCATTAACCTTTTTTTCTTTCTTTCCAATCTCAAAGGTTATTTATTTTGAAAATACTCTAATTGCCTTTTAACAATAAAATATCCACAGGGCTACACTCGGTAAATAAAATAAGAGCAGCGTTAACGAAATTCAAACTTACAATCTCGTTTCCACTTTCATTCTCAGTCCTAAACAGTACTAATGATAAATTAACTACTGAAAAGGGCGCGTGAATGACTGAATTGTACATGAACAACTGAGGTGCTCTCTTTTAAATAAAAAATGCACCTGGACATCAGTCTCAGTTCACATGATAAACAAAATACATTAAAACAAAATACAGTAGTGCATTTCAAGTACTCACTGTCCAGGATGACCGTATGCGATTTACAGAACGCAGTGGCCGGCTGCTTCGTGTAATTTCAAACCGTTCTGCACGCCAAGAAAATAACATAACGCATCACACACAATACATTTTACATTCATAACAGCAATTTGATAATGTCACAAACCAAACTTACAGCGAATTTTGGGCATACTGTTCCGACCGGAAAATTAATGACCAATGTTCTGTAAAATTTTGGCGGAGGATGGCCATCATAACGGTCTTCTCGTAGCAGGGGAAACTCTTTCTTCCCGTTTTCACCTGACGTAATTTCTGCCTGACTAACTACCTTGGACTTGGTGCTCGAAATATCTGGAGCCACCTCGTGGCTTGAGTTTTATCCAAAGTGTTGGTGGTACTGATTCTGAATTATAAATGCTGTTGTATTGCATTCTATTTTATTTAAATTAATTGGTTATTTGGATTTATCTACATTTTTTTTTTATTTACTTGAACCATCATTAAAAACATATATTTTAAAGATAATTCAAACTCACTCTACAAGTATAAAACAAACTTGAAAGTGAGTAACAAAAAAAGACTAACTGCACAATTTTAGAATGTATTTGTTGATTATGATGAAGAGGTATTGCTTTGTCTTTTTTTTATTTTACTTTCTATCTCAACTGCTTTTACTTTTGTCTCTTATAATCCAATGAATGTGTTTCTAATATCTACATCTAATTTTGACAACCTCGCCTCAACGCCATTGTGTAGCTGTCAAAGTTCTGTGTTTAGGTTGTGTGCGTCACAAATTGCCAGAAAGCAATTCCAGAGTTTTGGAAGGATCTTTCATGAAACTCATTTGTTAATTATTTATTTTATGGTTTCACTTTTTGTACAAGAAAGGGTGATTTTTGAGTTGGAGCTGAGTGATGTGGAGCAGCAAATGCTTCTGTTGCAAAAGTTTCATACTAAATTTCAAGATAAGTCATGCAAGGAAGTGGTCTGCAGTCTGTTAGAAGGGACAGAGTGGAAAAGCGAAATGCTGAAACTGATGTAGTGCAAGGAACCAATCACAGCCCTTGTGGTCTGTATCATGCCGATGCATAGTAAGAACAGTTTGGAGGTGCACACCAGGCAGAAGATCCAGAGGCTCTTTGGAGGGGGGGTTCACACAGAGACTCATTGTGACAGTGATTCAACCAAGTAACGTCAGACTGTTGTGCAACAAAAGGGAGTGTTTGTTTAGTTATTAAGGGGTTACTAATAATGATCTGACAGTTATTAATGTAAATACATTATCAAAATGAATTAATCAAAACGGAGCACCACCTGATTATTAGGAATTAAAAACTAAACGGCACAATCAATCTCAAAATAGCTGTATGTGTTCCACCCTGTCACCAGAGGTGGCAATATAGCATGACAGAGAAGGAAAGGTCCGAGCACAGCCTTTTGACAGCAGCAAATGTTACAAATATGTGTAAAATAATCACAAACAACTTCTCTCATTCAAATGGATCCAAATTTATTTACACAAGGATTAAATAATTTAAATGGTTTGGAATAAAATTCTGACATCTAAAAATGTGTGCGTGACAAGATGGCTGTTCATACACGTGTGAATGGTAAAAATGACGGACAAAATCACATGGTGTTCAACTCTCGTGCAATTCAAAATGGCGGATGAAGTCACGCGGTGACTGAGTCTCGCCTGAGTCAAATGGGGGAGGTGATTTTTGTCATACCCAGCAATGACAAAGGAAATCAGAGGCTTCATGGCCAAGATGTGGGGTGGGTTTGTAAGAAGGTAAAAGAGAGAGTGATTTCTCAACACTGGCACCTAAATGCTCTGCTACTTCCCACACAGGAGGTAATGTGTGAAGCAAGCTCCCCCACACTCCCCCTGGTCCTTCAACTGGGAAACAGGAGCACAAACTGCCTTGATGGTGAGGAAACACGTTCAATAGGTCAAGTTATGTGGGCCTGTAACAGTTCAATAACATATTAATAATTACTGAAACACAAGTACACAAGATGTTCAGCAAGTTAAACACAAAAAACAAGAACACCCAACGCTAAACGATCTAAGAAACCACTGACCAGACACAAGCTCTCACTTTTTGTCAGTGGGGACTCCTGCTGGGTTTTGGGGTTCATGCCCAATGAGAGGCCAATTCCTTATCACCTAGGCGTCATAACTGGAGCAAAGCCTGCTGGGGTTTTGAGTCATTTTAAGGGTTTCTTTGTCCCAAACCATGTTGTCAGAGTTTGCTGTTTTCCTTAAGCCTTTCTTTATTTTAACACATGGCTGTGGCCCAACAAGACTTTAGGCAGTTTAAACTGGGCATGTTTGTTTGGCATATTTATTGTAACCCCTACTGGGCCGGAGACATTGCTTTGGAGGACTTTTAGTTTAATTCACCTGTTAATGGGTATTTAGAATGCAATGTATATGTGCACACAGTGCAAATTCCCAAATGTACACATTTACCCTCACATCATTCATCTAAGATATTTATATTTTTACTACAAGTTACTGTCAGTGTCAGAATTAAGTAAGAAATCTAACGTGATGCTTAGTTCAAATTGATCTAATTCGAGTTTTATCTTAAAATATATCAAATACATTTACAATAGGACCAATCCTTCAAAGAAATACAACCATACATCACTTGTTATCATGACATTTAAATGTCATACAATATTAGATACAAGCATCTGTACCACACCTGGAGCGCCTCCTTACACATGGTTCCATGAGCAGGGAGCTCTGATTTTCTCCTTTATACATGCACAATCTAGAGTGATCTCAAGAGAAGAGGAGAGCCAGCTTGAGCACCAAAGAGCCCCCTAAGGCAAACCAGTCAAAGCCGAGCTTGCTATCCAACCTGCGTCTCTCTTTGCCTTGCCTCCCTACCTCTTTTCCTGGCAAATGATGGATCCCGTGGAGCCAAACGCCAGTTAGCTGGCAGAAGATCACACAGATGGGCCAGACTGAGCCAGCTGAACCCACAGGCAGCTGGGAGTGATGATGCACAGGATGCTTCCTATCAACAGGATTTACTGTAGCACAGAAGCTTCACAGGCTGACACACCAGACAGAGCCTCTAAAGGAGGGCATGTGAAGCGACCAAAGAGGACAGGGGAGTGGAGAGGGAGCAGCTAGATCAAGAGGAGGAAGGCCGATCTGCAGGAGAGTTGTATGGGGAAATGAGGGGAGGAAGGAATGTGAAGCAGGTTGACATGAAAGCATGAAAGCAAACTTTGTGGTTTCTTTCTCTTAAGAGGAATTACTATGCCAAATACCAAGTTTAGCCATTTGGAAAATGCCAGTGAATAAATGCAGTGAGTGATACATCATCCTATGGCTTTTTTACTGCAGTCACTCACATGACAGTATGAAACAAAGGTATTTAGGGTTTTATTTAGATTTGTCTTTGTCTCTCATCAACTTCATTGTATTTGTAAATATATTGTTTTGGGTTTGCAAATTGATTTTGGGATTTGTCTTTCTTGGTTTTTATGCTAGGTAATTTTGTTTCCTGTTCTTCTTTTGCTTCTGTTCTTTTTTGTTTTTGACTTGTTTACTTGAGTTTTCTTGTGTTATTCCTTGTGTGGCAATTTTTGTCACGGCACTCAACATATAATTGTGTTTTTTGGGTCTCTGAGTGTCAATGGTTGTGTTTGTCTATACACATAAACACAAACGTGTGTGTGTGTGTGTGTGTGTGTGTGTGTGTGTGTGTGTGTGTGTGTGTGTGTGTGTGTGTGTGTGCGTGCGTGCGTGCGTGCGTGCGTGCGTGCGTGCGTGCGTGCGTGCGTGCGTGCGTGCGTGCGTGCGTGCGTGCGTGCGTGCGTGCGTGCGTGTGTGATGGGTATAAGATTAACCTTTGTTTTGTTGAAATTCCTGCTGAAATATGGTTGTGCATATATGTTGTCCTGCAATGAAGAGTCCAACAGCGCCGTCTACTGGTACTCAAGGTTAAGTTCAGGTCTCTATTTTCATGACCAGAAACCGGGTGTGTTGTTAGCAGTTTCCAGCGTGCTGCTAACGGTAAGCCATGATCTTTTGTTGCTTCGCAAAAAAGGTTATTAACTGCATTAAAACTAATGACAATTATTGTAGCATCCACAGTCATTTAACGGACGTTGCCATGCTATTTCAGTGTATTTTTGTTTCGTTCTGTCGTCAGTTACGTTAGTTGTGCCATACTTTGTATTGAAGTCAATGCTATTTTCCTTCGTAGATCTTGAAGTGGAGGTGCTAACCACATTGTGTGTGTGTTGTGTCGCTCAGTGCAACTACCAAATACAAATCCTCCAGTCCAGCCTGTGTGTGGATTCTTGGTGGGACGGGTACACAGCGGTTACACACACACACACACACACACACACACACACACACACACACACACACACACACACACACACACACACACACACACACACACACACACACACATATATAATGTACACCTTGAAGGACATTATCCCGCTTATACCACGGTCACATACCAAAAAACATAAATATTAAATCAGTTATTCATGCTTTAATGTGTTTTCAGTTGAAATCATTCAATTCAATTCAATTCAATTTTATTTATATAGCGTCTAATACAACAGAGTTGTCTCTAGACGCTTTCCAGAGACCCATACCCAGAACATGACCCCCGAGCAGTTATTACATAAACAATGGCAGGTAAAAACTCCCCTAGTGGGAGAAAAACCTTAAGCCAAACAGTGGCAGGAAAAACTCCCCTTTAGGAGGGAAGCCGAGGGCCAGACTGGTGGATCAGGGACGGCAACAACACAGCAGGCAGGTGGAAGCAGCAACGGGATGACCAGGGGTGGGGACCGCAGGCCAGCACGCAGCTCCCGAAGCTCCGGCCCAATCAGCAAGTCCCAGGTTGGGGTGCAGGGTCGGGGAAGGGTTGAAGGGAAGGGGTCAGGGAAAGACTTGTGCTCCGTAATGCAAGCTACAAGCCACCCACGACCACCTGCAGGTTCCGGTGTCCGGCAAAGGATGCTGCAACATGGACAAAAGAGAGAAAAGGGAGGAGAAGAGGGGGCCAGCACAAGAAACTACAGGAGCGACTCTGACACACTAAAGTTTACACTACCTAGAGATTTACCAACACCAGCTAGAGGTTTACTAAACACTAACTATAGGCTTTACTAAACAGAAATGTTTTAAGTTTAGTTTTAAAGGTGGAGGTGGTGTCAGCCTCCTTAACCCAGATTGGAAGTTGGTTCCATAGTAGTGGTGCCTGATAGCAGAACGCCCGCCCTCCAAATCTACATTTAGATACTCTAGGAACTACGAGTAAACCTGCACTCTGAGAATGGAGAGCTCTGACAGGAACATAAGGCACTATCAGGTCTTGCAAATAATGCGGAGCTAAGCCGTTTTGGGCTTTATACGCAAGAAATAAAATTTTAAATTGGATTCTGAATTTTACGGGTAACCAATGGAGCGACGCTAACACTGGAGAGACGTGGTCTCTCCTGCTAATTCCTGTCAGTACTCGTGCTGCTGCATTTTGGATCAGCTGGAGCCTATTCAGCAAATTACTTGGACATCCTGCTAACAACACATTACAGTAATCTAGTCTAGAAGATACAAACGCATGAACTAGTTTTTCTGCGTCACTCTGCGAGAGGATTTTCCTAATCTTTGCAATATTACGGAGATGGAAAAAGGCTATTTTACAAACCTGATTGACATCTGGTTTAAACGACAAATCCTGATCGAAAATAACACCAAGGTTTCTCACAGTTGCACTGGAAGCCATCGCAACACCATCTAATCCCTTCCTAAGATGCTCTGGACCAAGAAGAAATTTCTGGACATCCAGTCCTTGATGTCCCTAAGACATGCCTGAAGTTTAACTAACGGTTCTGTTTCATCCGGCTTCATAGACAAGTAGAGCTGCGTATCATCAGCATAACAATGAAAGTGTATGCCGTGATTCTGGATTATACTTCCCAACGGCTGCATATATAAACTGAACAAGATTGGCCCTAGCACTGAACCCTGCGGAACACCATAACAGACCCTTGACTGTTCTGAAGAAACCTCATGTACATGAACAAACTGGAACCTGTCAGATAGATATGATTTAAACCAACATAGAGCTGTCCCTTTAATCCCAACAACATGCTCTAACCTGTGCAGTAAAATGCCATGATCTAACAAGCCACAGCTGAGCGGCTGAGCGGACTATTTCATCTCTTGTGTGCAGCTGTTGTAACCTGGTAAATTACAAAGTTTTTTAACAAGCCATAACTCAGTTTCCTTGGTAACGGGAGATATTCTAGTCCGCTCAGCTCCGCTCTGCTATTTTCTTTTCTCTCCTCTTCTGCATCCCAGTCATCAAAATTGTTAAATTCACCAAATAAATTAAAAGAAATTACAAAATCACTCATGTCGCCGTCCTGTGGTAGCCTCTGAATCTCCGTTGTTGTGGTTACCACCTGGCAGTTGATCCAGCGCAATGATATTAAAGATATCAGGCAATTTGACCGAAGTTGTTTTCTAGGTGTAGGTTATAAGTGATAACCTACACCTAGGTGTAGGTTAACACTTATAACCTACACCCGCCAGCCAATCAGAATCGAGTATTCACACAGACCGTGGTATAAATATAAATAATATAGAAGTAGAAAGATTGTAGCCTATTGTCGTAAAAGAATTTCATAAAATGAAATTTGGAACGCTTCTCCATTTTGTGCCACAATAAATAAAATGCCATAAATAAAATAAAATAAGATAGAATGAAATAATTTAAAGATATAAATAAAAGCAAGGCAGAGTAGAATGACATTTACAGTGTCTGTATTCCTTGTTGTATGATTTTACCAGGATTTGTTCTTATGGATGGCAGCTTATTCTCCAGGCCGTTTCTCCTGAGCACCCTTAGGAAATGGAGACGTTGCTGAGCCTTCTTCACCACCGCCTTGGTGTTGGGGGACCAGGAGAGGTTGTCCATGATGTGGACGCCCAAGAATTTAAAGGTCTGGGGCCTCATGTATAAAAGAGTGCGTAGGATCCATACTAAAAGTGCACGTGCGCCCAAAAGCCGAAAATGGCGGGCGCAAAAAAAAATCCGGATTTATAAAACCGTGTGCACGCACACTTGCACGCAATGTTCGCTTTATAAATCACATTCCAGCTGGAAGGTTGCGCAGGTGAATTTGCCTCATATCCCGCCCTCTACACACTCACTTTTTACCATAAATTGTCAATGCAAAGCACCTGGCGACTGTATTTGCTTATAAATGAACCTGCCGATCAACAGTGTTTCACCCTCAAAAATCATGGCCGGGAAGACCAGAAAGCGAAATTTCGCGGAGACTGAGATCGAGATGTTGTGGATGAGGGTGAGGCCACGAAAACAACATTATTTGGTGGTCACAGTAATGGCATCACTAACAAAAATAAAGCGAGTGAGTTGCCTGCCAGAATCTGATTTCTGGCCGCGGGAGCACGCACAGCAGCCCGTTGAGCGATAGCGCTGAAACGTCAGATTTTCAGATTATGAAGCTCAAGAATGAGATCAAATCATATTTAGGTAGAAAAAACCTTTCATTAACTGTATTTGGCCTTCAATCAATTTTTGGCAGGTGAAAAGACCCATTTTCAGGGGAGAAATCAGATTCTGGCAGGCAATCACTTTTTGGCACGACACCGGCACGGCGTGTCCTGTACCGCTGACACGCCATACAGGTAGGATGATTTGACAGGTGAAAATACCCCGTCAGATCACGCTTCCACATAGATAAATGCAGGTAGGATGATTTGACAGAAGAAAATACCCCGTCAGATCATGCTTCCACATAGATAAATGCAGGTAGGATGATTTGACAGATGAAAATACCCTGTCAGATCACGCTTCCACATAGATAAATGTTGATGGCCGTTTTCGAATTCGCATACTGTACTACAAGTATACACTGATTTGGCCAAAGTGTAGTAAGTAGTATGCTGTATGTGAACAGAAGGAAATCTGCAGTGTGCGAAAAATACCCGGATGTTGTACTGATCTGGAAAAAAATCCGCAGCATGCTTCAGACAGCCTACCTCGCTTACAATATCCCAGAATGCAATGCGGCCTCGGCCGGGCAGCGCTTTTTTCTTTTTTTTCTCAAAGCTTTATTGAGAAAACAGCTGCAATCGGACAGTGATGTGATGTGAAGGCAGAAAGGACTAGTTACACCGTGGAGAGGGAGAAGGAGGAATATAAATGTAAGTAACTTTAATATATAACCTTTTTAATTCAATTTAGTGTAAGGACAACGATTCAAAATTGTGGGTTTTTAATAGTATGTTAGGTTTTTGTTAGTTATCTTAGCATGCTTGCTACGTAAATAAAAGTGAACTAAGTGTTATGACAACGTTATATATCGGTAGTTCGTTGTATTTTCATGAAATAACTTTCATTGCTGTGTTTTGACAGAGAATTTGTCCGGGAGCTGAAATAAATAGATGCAGAGAGAGGGTTTGGACAAGGAGGAGAAGATGGAGAGAGAGCTACTCGACAGAGAGGAGAAGATAAATAAAATAAAGTTAACTTCAATAGACTGATATGTTCATTTCAATACATTTATTAAAATCCATTTCCATCCCTTATGTCATTTCATCAATGAATTTGGTTTTACTGCTATTTCAACATTGAAGATAAGATAATCCTTTATTAGTCCCACATCGGGGAAATTTGCAAAATACAGCCTGACTGGAATCGGACCCCCGTTCGCTGTACGAAAGTCACTAATCAACCCATTGAGCTATAAGATATACAGCTCTGTTCTGTCTGTGGTATGTATATATCCATCTAGTAACAACACGAAGCTTTACTTTATATTCAGACAAACTAACGTGACAGCTACAACTGTTAGATTTCATTTATTAAACCAACATTTATTTCCTAAATGATTTATTTCAGCCGGCGACAATTCTCCACAGGGCTGCAGGTTTCTCCCCGGGACGAGGCCGTGGGTTGACCCGGCGATCGCGTCTGTTCTCCGGCCGTGAGCTGCTGATGCGGCCGGACCCGCGGCTCTTTTGATCCCCGAGACATCGGATCAAATTTCTACGCCTTACTTTTACGCCTGAATGTTAAAAGATGTTAAAACGTAATAAAGTGGCATATTAACAGCGCTACAGCTGGAATTACAACAGCTTCTAGTCCAGTGTTTCTCAATCCTGGTCCTCCTGCATGTTTTAGATGTTTCCCTGCTTCAGCGCACCGTGATAAAAGTACGTGTGTCATCAACAGAGTTGTGCAGACCTTGGTGACAGCTAATTAGGACCTTTAATTAGAATCAGGTGTGTTGGTGCAGGGAAACATCTAAAACATGCAGGACAGGGAACACGAGGACCAGGATTGAGAAACACTCTAATCTTCCTTTAAATCTCATCTTTCGCTGACGTTTTGGTGCGAGATGCATTCTGGGATACACTGTAGCACACTGCTGTGTGAACGGTCTGCTGGAGCAGCGTACTGAATCCTTCATTCAGTAGGCAGTATTCAGTGCATACTTTGCAGTATGTAGCATATAGTGCGGTAGTGTCTGAATTCGAAAACGGCCGATGTCTATGTGGAAGCGTGATCTGACGGGGTATTTTAATCTGTCAAATCATCCTACCTGCCAATATCTATGTGGAAGCATGATTTGACAGGTTTTTTTCTTCCGCCGAAGCTTCATGCACATAGATCTATCTATCACATTCTGACTTCCTGCTTTTAAATCGTCTATTTGCATGAAAAAGCCTTTGAAAAAAAAGATACTGAGATAAAAGAAATGGGGATCGTAAGGTAGTATTTTCTGCAGAGGTAGGACAACTCGGCAGAACACCAACGTGGGTGTACATGTATCTATAAGCAGTGGCGGTCCTAGCCATTTGGGGGCCCCAGGCGAAATTATCTAGGAGGCCCATCGAACCCTTACTTTTAACAATGAGTTTCAGATAACACACCATTGTATATCAAAAAGCAAAGTATTTATTTAAATAATATTTTAAAAGAGAGGTCTGAGTGAGGGATAGATATCTGAGTGTGTGTGTGTGTGAGTGAGTGAGTGAGCCTTTGATTTGGCCTCTTCCTTTTTCTTCCTTTTGGAAGCACCACTTTCATAGTGGCGCTTCATTTAGCTAATTTCAAAAGTTTGTTCAACTTCTCACAACTCGCTTCCCCGCTAGCTTGAGTGTAGCATTTCACTTCCGTCTTTCAGAAACAGCACGTTCGCGGTGCCACCCACTGCGCAGATGTGCGCAGCCACCACTGAGGGATCACAATGCATTCTGCATTGTAATTGCGCCGTGCGCAGATATGAACATCATGAACATGGGGAATGTTTTGGAACAGTTGTCTCGCGCACATGATGGCATGGATGGAATATTCCATTTTAACGCGAAAGGGAGGGGGTGTGCACGGATTCTGTATTTCTCTGTATTTTATTGTGTTGTTTTTGCTTGTGATTTAAACATACAAAATGACAATTTATAAACACATGGATGGGGCTCACTCCACACTCCAGGGGCCCCCAATTAGACTAACAGCTGTACAGGGAGTGTGTGGGCAGCTGCTCTGGGGGCCCCTATGTATGGGGAAGTTTAGTGGGGCCCCAGGCGGTTGCCTACCAACGCCTCAATACAAAGACCGCCGCTGTCTATAAGTCTGATATGTAATGACATTAAAAGTATGACATGAATCGTGCTTCATTTCACCACCTCACCGCCTGCGTCGCCAGTTCCCCATATCTTCAAAATGTTTGTGCGCGAGGGTCAGGGTTGGCGTAGAGATACACACATTTTTCGTTTTTTTTTTTTTTTTTTAAATCCCAACCTTTGCGTAGAAGGTGGCATGCGCATCTTTCAAGCTCTGTTTTGTGCGCAAGCGAGCTTTATAAATGAGGCCCGAGGACTCTTTCAATGCAGTCTCCATTGATGCGTTTACGGAAGTCCAGGATGAGTTATTTTGTTTTTGTGGTGTTCAGTGAGAGGTTGTTCTCTGAACACCATACTGACTTATTAACCTCATCTCTGTACGCCACCTCGTCTCCGCCTAAGATGAGCCCGACCACGGTGGTGTCGTCGGCAAATTTTATGACGTCGTTGGAGAGATGGGTTGGTGTGCAGTCGTATATTTTGCTTTATCACCCAGGCCTACTCGGAGGTATCTGGGATGAACCATCAGACCATGGATAATCAGACAGTTCAGAAATGCAAGCCCCTCAAGTTAAGAGGGAGACTTGAGCTCAGTGCAGGGCCCTCCCGGGGTTGGCAGAGGATGAGCAATGCCCTGGACTGACTTAGGTAGGGTGAAAAAAAATGGGGAAAAAATTGGGATAAAAATATTTGAAAAAAAAAGAAATGCAGATCTTAATTTGAATGAAATTGCAGCTCCAAACCAAAATAATCCGAAAGCCAGTGTGACGGTATGGGGTAGCATTACTGCATAAGCAAAGGCAATTTATGTGTCTGTGATGGTTGACAAGGGTGTGTGGGAGACCCAAGTGCAGCACAACGGCACAGTGTTGAGTAAAAAGTCTTTATTAAAGGCAACCTCACAGCAGGCAATAGAGCAGAGTAAGATGCAGAGCAGAGTTCAGTCCTCAGGATTGTGATGATGCTCAGAGTGGCAGGAGAGCGAATACCAGAAAACAGCTGGTGTGATCTGGAAACCGGAACACAGGAACTGAAACGCTTATCAGTCAGAGGAATCGCTGAGCAGCCCAGGGACCAGTGGCGGCCTTTGGCATCAGGGGGCCCTTTTCAATATTTAATATGGGGCCCTATTTATTACAATATTTGCCAGCTATGTGTCCTGCGTCCGTGACGCATTATAAGCTCAAAGAACGCAGTAAACGCATCCATGCGTCCGAAGGACGCACATATTTTCCCATATAAAACGATACATTGTGACCAAGTGTTAAAATCATAACCAACAAGACTACTCATAGCTTTCTTTTTTATATCTGCTAATTTTCGCTTTTCAGCACTACTCTGGTATGTTCGTTTAATTTTTCTTGGATGTTAGCTGGTTAGTTTAATGGCGGGTAGTGATTTATTATTGTGTCTTCCTTGCGGCATTTATTTTTTTGTCAGTCAGTTGGGGGCCCCCTGGTGGCCGGGGCCCGTTTCAACTGAAACGGTTGAAACATAGGTAAGGCTGCCTATGCCAGGGACCAGGCAAACAATACCAGAAACGCACAGGCAGAACTCGTGGTCGGGGACAGAAGGCTGAGGTGATTACCAAGACAGAAAAAGGCAAACAGGTCGGAAACAGGCAGGGTCGAAACCGGGTGATCTGTCCAAGGGTGAGTGCTGGAAAGACTTGCATATCGCGAAGACCATGGCAGTGACTGACTGGGAGTGGATTGCTTAAGTAGCAGCCCAAGGCTGATGCAGATGCGGAGCAGGCGTGGAAGGCGGGAGAAACCATAGTGATATGAGGAGGCGAAGCTGGCAGGTGAGTGAGGCAGTTATGGAGCTGGACTGGATGTGACAATGGTATGCATTAATGCAGGAAAGTCAAAGGCGAATCTGGAGCAATTGTTTCCTTTTTTCAATGCTTGTGCACTGAAGTTCTTCTCCACCTTACTTGTCTTTTATTCTTCTTTATTCACTATATTTCCTTTTACTTTAAAAAAAAGTAGCTTAGGTCTGGTGATTTTTTTCAAGAAAGAACTATTACATGTAACTCGTCTATATGCAAATAGGACAGTAGGATTGCTTAGTGGTTACGAATGGCAGGCATTTGCAGAAGACAGTGCACATAGGGCATGCTTCTTGTTCATAATCATGTGCTGATAATCCTGCATTCAATGATCTCATTGTGATTAAGTGCTTTAATTTGCTTTTTGGTGCAGCTACATTACCCCAAGCAGCATTGTTTACTTGATAGGTTGAGTCTCTTCATTCCCCAGAGCCACACTTAACACCTTCAAAGAATGCATCACTTAGATATGTATTCTACACTGTACAGAAAGAAGCACAAAACTTTTTCAAAATAAAGAAAATCAACACAGTTTTAGTGACTACCTTAATGGCAAACTTAATTTACTTATTGAACTTCTGAGGTATTTTGCCTGTCAGACGAGGACGGACACTACGTAACATTTGAATATTTTTGTCCCTCTAAAAAAATAACACACCTTCATATTCACTTAAATACATTTAATGGTAACACACCATATGTATATATATATATATATATATACATATATATATATATATATATATATATATATATATATACATATATATATATATATATATATATATATATATATATATATATATATATATATATATATATACACACACACACAATACATAAACGTGTGCAGTACATGATATATAGTACTGTGTAAAAGTCTTGTTATTGTATGAAAGTTGCACATCCGCGATTATTTTTTTAAAACAGAGAATACGGTGAATACAAATGAGTCAACTGACTGATAATACAATCAGTTGCCTAATTTGTTGACCAGTTATTGATCCTATCATAGTAATCTTGGCATCTGCCATATGAAAAAACAGTATGTTAATATTCCAAGATAAGGTAGATAGATAATTTGTTTAAACATAGCCCAAAAAGTAAGGACATTTCTGTTTGGTAGATTATTTATTTGTTGCAAAAATGCTTCTTGGTAATACATCTTGTACTGATGGAAAGCCTGTTTGTTTCCATTTTAAATGGCAACACTTTTGTACGGAACATGCACTTGCGGGATGAGCAGCAGAGCTGAGTATGTGGGTTACCAAATTTGCAGAATCTTCTCTGCCAATGCCAAACAACTTTGACTCTTGATTGGTGTTTGGTGAATTGGATGATTTGAAGTTTGAAGAAATGACACATATTGGCAATTTAACAATTTGTCCATTTAACAACCATTCGATCTTTGCAACTCGCAAATTCTAGAGGTAGTCTCTGATAAACCCCCCTCTGTGGGTGTGAGTGTTATCATCTTGGAGGACAGAGTTCCGTTGCAGGCTGTGGATATAGGGGATTGCCATCGGTTGCAGAATCTCATCTCGGTATCTCACTGCATTGAAATTGCCTCCAATGATGACGATCCTCGTTTTTCCATTGAAGGAGATGCTGCCCCACACCATCACACTGCGTCCAGCAAAAGATGTTACTCTATCGATGCAGCAATCAGCATAGCATTCTCCACATCTTCTCTGCACTTTGACCCTACGATCCAACTATCATAGGCAGAATCTGGGCTTATCACTGAACATAACAATCCTCCTCATGTACAGTTTCCAGTGCATGTGTTCCCAACACCAGCGCAAATGGGCCTGACTGCCCTATGATACTGGAGATTGGCTCTGTTCCGAAATTGTCCTGGCAGAGAGTCATCGGCTGTAAATCTTGACTCCAAATGTGTATGTAGCGCCTCTCTAGGGTGAAAACCTATAAGCGAGAGGTGGCTAACCTGAGCTCTTTTTTCCTCCAAACAAAAAAATGGGGTTTGTGTAATAAACTTAAAAAATACCACCTGTTACATTCAATAACCAAACCAGTTTTCCAAAAAATAAATTGTTTACTCAAAACTTGGTTTCAAACAGATAAAACAAAAACAGTTCTTTCACAAAATGCAAAAATATAATATATCCCACTTTAAAGGGTCTCCATAAACTCAAAAATAAAACACGTGCCAACTAAATTGAGCACTCAATTAATTGTCCCAACGTTGCAGGCCTGAATGAAGCTTGTGTGCGTTGAAGCCTAAAACAAAATGGCTGTTTCACCATGAAATGGCGACAAAAGAAAAAAGGTACCTTACCCCCCGAGTGTCGTATCCACACACACACACACACAGACTGATGGCCGGAGGAGAGATGAGGTTCTGCGAAGAGGACCCGTCCTGAGGAACCGCCACTGCCAATCCCGCGTTGCTCGGCTCCACGCCCGCTTTTCTCCCGGTCCTTGCCGTCCAGGTAGCTGGCCGCGCCCTCCACAACGTCCCGGGAAACCACGTGCGGCTGGACTAGCCTCTAGCTTTGCTGCATGGTCGTTCTCGGGTTCAGTTTGCCACTGGACCGCATACGACCATCACCACACGTCTTCTCAGAGTCCTGGCCGAACTCCTGCTCGACTCTGGTGAAACAGACAGAAAACTCGACAGACTTTTAGCCAAAGTTGTCCACGTTTTGTCTGCTTTCCTGCCAACCGTCATTCCTCCGCTCTCGTGTCGTCTCTCCTGCGTCTCTCTGCTCCGTCCTCCCTGCGCCTTCTCCTCGTGTCCCCCTGCGTCTTCTTCGCGTCTTTTCTCTCAACCCGACCAACATCCGTACCCGGCTTTTCAAAATAAAATACATACATTTACTCCTGTACCTTCAACATCAGCAAAATGCCTCATTAACATTCACAATCATGAAATAAAAACATATTAAATGCACTTCTTTTATAACACAAATAAACATTTGACATAACATAACCATTAACCTTTTTTTCTTTCTTTTCAATCACAAAGGTTATTTATTTTGAAAATAACTCTAATAAATGACTTTTTAACACTAATTAATGCCTTTTTAATCTCAAATCCCCACAGGGCTACACTCTCCCCCTTTTAAAATGTCTGTATGTCCTCATCAGACTGTAACAAACTTAACTAAGGAGCAAGAAAATGAAAATAAAAGAGTGTAATACCTCAGTATAACTAGTGTTTCCCTATCTTGATGACTATCCCTCTGTGAACAATAGTCAGAGCCTGATCTCTCGGTCTACCTGGCTCATCGTAGGTCAGTTTAACAATCGGCTTAACCGCTCTCTTAGGAATAGTTCTCGGAACAGGTTGAGTTACCCCTCTTCTGTCCTGACCCTCGAACACCTCCTCTTCCTGATCAGACTCAGAAACAACGTCACGGGTTTCTTCCAACGTTATTTCTCTTTCACACTCATTCCTCTCACCCTGAGATTCATGTTCAGATTTGTGGCCATCATCTTCACTGTCAGAAATATGCTCATGGACATGTATAGATTCATGATCATGATCACTTTCAGAGTCATCGTCTGGTTCGGGTTCAGAGTCAGGTTCAACTTCAACCACTGACTTGGAAGTAGATGTCACCCTCGGGACTGAGTCCCTACAACTGGCGTGATGAGTGACATAATATTCCATGTCAGAGGACGAGTCAGAAAACTCCTGAAACTCCTGAGTTTCTGGTCTGGCTTCTTTCTGTCTTTGCCTTCTTGCGACTGCTCTGGTCTTGCGCCTATCTGTTGGGCATTCAAGCTCCTCAGTGGGAGGTATTCTCACCAACTGGCCTATAGGAAGAAGGTGATCCCTATGCATAGTTTTAGTCCCTCGTGTTCCATCTTCCCGTTTTATCTTGAACACAGGCAGGTTCGGCATTTTCCCTATGACCACATAAGGAGCAGGATTCCACTTACTCTCCAGTTTGTGTTTTCCTCTCAGGCCCAAGTTCCGGAGCAAAACCCTATCACCGATTTCAATGGACTGAAAGGTAACTCTGCGGTCATACAACCTTCGGTTTCTCTGGTGTCTTTTGTTTGCAGCCTCGGAGGCTAACTTATAAGCCTGCTTCAAATCCTCTTTAAGTTTTGTGACATATCGTGTATGGCACACATCTTCAGCGCCATCAGGGGACGTTCCAAAACATACATCTACCGGAAGTCTCGCTTCACGGCCAAACATTAGATGGTATGGCGAATACCCCGTGGCATCACACTTAGTACTATTGTACGCATGGACCAAGTAGGGCACATGCTGACTCCATGAGCGCTTTTTTTCTCGCCCTAGCGTACCCAGCATAGAAAGTAATGTTCGGTTGAACCTTTCCGGCTGAGGGTCACCCTGGGGGTGATAAGGAGTTGTTCGCGACTTGCGTATTCCCATCAAGTTCATCAGCTCTTTAATCAACCGGCTCTCAAAATCCCTTCCTTGATCCGAGTGGATCCTGGAGGGCAGTCCATAGTGTACAAAGTACTTTTCCATCAGGACCTTTGCCACCACTGGTGCCTTCTGACTTTTTGTAGGAAAGGCCTGCGCATACCTCGTAAAGTGGTCCGTAACGACCAACACATTACTAATTCCTTTGGAATCAGGCTCTAGAGAAAGAAAGTCCATGCACACTAAATCCATAGGCCCATGGCTAACGATCTGGTGCAATGGAGCAGCTCTCTGTACCGGGGTCTTATGTGTAATACACTCTACACAATCTTTGATGTACTCCCCGACATCCACCAACATCCGAGGCCAAAAGAATCTACTGCGGAGCAGGTCCACCGTTCTTTCCTGCCCCAGATGGCCAAGGTCGTCGTGCATAGCCCTCATGACAGTCTCTCGGAACTCTATTGGCAGGACCAACTGACTGACCACCTCCCCAGAGGGTCTTTTACTGTAACGGTACAGCATGCCATCCTTCATGGACAGCTTTCCTGCTTCTCTCTTAAACCTCAACAACTCTGGACTCATGTTTGCCTCCTCAGGCCAACATCCATTTCTAAGAGCCTTGATGGCTGGTCCAATGGCCTCATCAACCTCTTGAGCCTTCTTGAGACTCTCTTTGCTCATGAGTTCTAGTGACTTCAGCTCCATGTGTGTTGGGAATGCATAAACATCTGGAACACAGTGAGCGGATGCCCCGAGCTGCGCAACATACACAGGCGTTATGTGAGCAGCTTCTGGAATGGCGACTTTCTGGCAGATAGTCTTGACCCCAGACTGCGGGAGTGTCACCCAACCATAATCATCTGCACCTGGCATGTTTCTCGACAAGAGATCGGCATCAATATTCTGTCGCCCAGGGCGATACTGTACATCAAACTCGTACGTTGATAGAGCAGCCAGCCAGCGATGCCCTACCGCACTGAGTTTGGCTGTACTCAGCACGTACGTCAGCGGATTGTTATCGGTGCGTACAGTGAAAATTGCTCCATACAAGTAGTCGTGAAATTTGTCGACTACTGCCCACTTAAGGGACAAGAATTCTAACTGATGTATGGGGTAATTTTTCTCCGACGAACTCAGCTTTCGACTCGCAAACGCAACCGGTCGTAGGCCTTCAAGGTACTCTTGGTACAATACGGCCCCAAGACCCTTCAAGCTCGCATCTACATGCAGAATGTACGGCTTTTGTGGATCAGCGAAAGCCAGTACAGGGGCATGGGTCAAACAGCGGATGATCTGGTGGAACGCATCTGTACAGGATTTGTCCCACCTGTCTCCAAAAGGCTCTGACTCTTTCAGGTAGACTTTGTCTACACCTGGGGCAAGCTTATTTCTCTTCTGCGTTGGAGCATAGCCCTTGGTGAGTTCAGTCAGTGGTCTAACGATTGCAGCATAGTTCTGTATGAACCTACGGTAATAACCGCAAAAACCCAGAAAAGACTGCAACGTCTTCAGGTTTGTTGGCTTAGGCCAGGTGGTTACAGCCTCAATCTTATCAGGATCGGGCGCGACCCCTTCAGCAGACACAATATGCCCTAGGTATTTGACCCTCGGCAAACATATCTGACACTTGTCTACCGACAGCTTTAACCCAACTTCTCCAAGACGATCCAAGACTTTGAGCAGTCTCTCTTCGTGTTCTTCGAGCGTCTTACCAAACACTATCAAATCGTCAAGGTACACCAGCACCTGCAGGAGGTTCATGTCTCCTACCGCCCTCTCCATTAACCTCTGAAAGGTTGCTGGAGCCCCTGTAATGCCTTGTGGCATGCGCTCAAACTGAAAAAATCCTAACGGGCATATAAATGCCGTTTTCTCTTTATCCTCTTCGGACATGGCTATCTGGTAGTAACCTGAACGCAAATCCAGAACAGAGAACCACTGACTCCCAGTAAGAGCATTCAGTGCATCTTCAATGCAGGGCGTGGTATATTGATCAGGTGTGGTTCGGCTATTCAAAAGCCTGTAATCTATACACATCCGAATAGCTCCATTCTTTTTTCGAACTATCACTATTGGGGAAGCATAGGGGCTTCGTGACTCAGTTATGATCCCCGCCTGCATTAACTCCTGCAAATGCTTTCGCACATCTTCTAGGTCGGCTGGGGCTAGGCGGCGCGATCGTTGACGGAAAGGCCGGGGATCAGTAAGGCGGATCTTGTGCTCCACCCCTTCGGCCAATCCCATGTCCCACTCCTGCATGGAAAAAACATGAGACTTCTGAGCCAGTTTCTTTCGTAGTCTGTTTTTCCATTGTTCGGAGATGGGAGAATCTCCAAAGTTTATCACGCTTTCATCAAAGTCTGTGGAGCCTGTCTCCTTGTTAGGAATAGTGACTACGGAATCAACGTAGTACATACCTCCAATCACTGTTCCCACAGGTAGGGAAGTCTCTCTTGAAGAGTCGTTCTTCACTAACACTTTCAAACTGTTGACATCCAAAGCCCCACTGGGCACAACCATGGGATGCAGAAACACATCAGCAGGCAATGCAGCTGCCGGTGCGGAATCTACCATTAGAATTTCACCCCCGACAGGTTTCTTCAACTCAACCTTGCACACCACTTGAATGTCACCATCTGATGGTAAGGTCAAAGGGCCAGGACCCATCCATCGGACCCGCCCAGCCTCATCATTACTAAGCTGAAACGTAGCTCCATGTAAGTCAGACTGATCTTCTTTGACACCCACCCGAAAACCAAGTGTTTTTTCGACATCAAGACCATTTTTCTGGCATTGGTCCACCAAACGTCTAACATGACTAGTATTGGTTCCCACCACAATAGGTATCTCATCTCCAGTCCCTGGACTAGGACAAATGAGTGCAAGGACCGTAACCGTCTGACTGGTCCCCAACACCTCAGCTGGATACTCCAAGTCAACCACCACATAACCACGGTAAGGGTAGCTATCTCCAGATTCACTCAACCCCCACAGGGAAAGACGGGACACCGGATGAATGGGGATATCTGATAGGTGTTTCTGATACCAGGGCTCAAATATGATCGTCACCTGCGAGCCACTATCCATCAAAGCAGTGCAGGGTTGTCCATTAACCTTCAATGGCATCAGGCTAGGTGGACCAACCAACCCATCGGTATACCTGTTGTCTCTGATATGTCCGCTTTACTTTCCACCACCGAGCAGTTAACTCTACTCACAGTGGCATTATTCGACGGCCTGTTTTTTGACACCTTCAGAGCCTGAATGAGTCTCCTGATAACCTTAGCCTGGTTTTCCTGGTTTTGGCACTTTCCAGCATAATGCCCACCCTCTCCACATCGATAACAAAAATCTTCTTCTGAGATTTTGAATGATCTTTGGGGAACGCTGGCTACCGGTTTCGAGGCATTTACAGTGGAAACAGAGGCTCTAGGTTCAGCTACTTTGTTAGTGAACTTCTGTTGTAGGTGCTTTAACTGTTTTTTTAAAGCTGCTATCTCACTATCAGCACTGCACTCACTGGGCGCAGCGTTTAGGGGAGTTTTCTTCTCCTGGCTATCTGACACATCTTGAGCCGGCTTAGAAACCACAGCAGCAACTAAGGATTTGAGCTCTCTGATCTCCGACCGTAAGTTTTGGATTTCAGTTTGTTTCGCAACAACATTTTCCTTATACGCACTCTGCACTATAGGTGTAAGCTGTTTTCTTGAGGCCTCATATTCCTCCTCAGTGCGTATGTCTCTTAAGAGCTGAAGAAAGGTTGGGGGTTTTTCCTTCTTCTCCCTCAGACGAAGATTGACCAGCATCAGGTCAGATGCTATAGCCCCACGCAACAACTGTTCAAGCCTGGCTCTGTCTGTATAACCCGGGGGAAGACCACCTCTCCGCACGACCCTGCCCAACGACTGTTCTAGCCGCCTAAGGAAGTCAGAAAGCTTCTCACCTGGTTGCTGCTGTAGTAAGCGGAAAGCAAAATACAACTCTTCCCCTGATTCTGCTGTCCCAAACGCATGCTCAAGTGCTTCTAAACAATCGTCAGGGCTCACATCAGGATCACTGGCCCGAGCTGCGTTTAGAATGTCCAGAGCAGGACCTCGTAAGCTTTCCATCAGTCGACGCCTTTTCTCTTTTATCGAGCATTCACACTCTTCTACCAGGAGTCGTGCTTGACCCAACCAGTGGTCAAACTGCTCTTCTCCTGCTGGTGTGGGAGATAAACCAGAGAAAACCCGTAGGCGGCGATAGCTTCCATGTTCACCTGATGGTTTCGCTGTCTTATCAATCAAACCACTCACTGCTCGCAGTATAGCCTCTGTTGATTTGGCTACAGCCTCTTCGGCAGGGAATAACATGCTGAGGTTCTCACCCTTCTGACTTTCAGCTGGTGGGGATTCAGAAACTGGTCCACCATCCTGAGTACCTTGAGCTACTAGGACGACAGACCATGGATCTCCACCATCAATAGGAAACACTTCAGAGGGAACCATGTCTCCTTTAACTTCTTCCCTGCATTCACACAAAACCTGGTATTGGTTGCGTCTTAGGTTGAAAGTTCGGCCTCTGATACGCACACGTCCCAAACTCTTCACGGTTTGCATGGATTCTTCAATCACATGAGCGTCTACATCCTCTTTAATGATAACCATGACTGCATGAGCTTCATCTATCGACTCGCCACGGCACCATCCCTTTAACTCTGCTTGGAGCTCAGTCTCCATTTTAGCTTAACAGGTAACACAGAGATTACAACTCAAAACCTACAGAAAACACAAAAAACCCACATTAAAATAATCCCAGCGGTGCCTCCATTTTATGTAGCGCCTCTCTAGGGTGAAAACCTATAAGCGAGAGGTGGCTAACCTGAGCTCTTTTTTCCTCCAAACAAAAAAATGGGGTTTGTGTAATAAACTTAAAAAATACCACCTGTTACATTCAATAACGAAACCAGTTTTCCAAAAAATAAATTGTTTACTCAAAACTTGGTTTCAAACAGATAAAACAAAAACAGTTCTTTCACAAAATGCAAAAATATAATATATCCCACTTTAAAGGGTCTCCATAAACTCAAAAATAAAACACGTGCCAACTAAATTGAGCACTCAATTAATTGTCCCAACGTTGCAGGCCTGAATGAAGCTTGTGTGCGTTGAAGCCTAAAACAAAATGGCTGTTTCACCATGAAATGGCGACAAAAGAAAAAAGGTACCTTACCCCCCGAGTGTCGTATCCACACACACACACACACAGACTGATGGCCGGAGGAGAGATGAGGTTCTGCGAAGAGGACCCGTCCTGAGGAACCGCCACTGCCAATCCCGCGTTGCTCGGCTCCACGCCCGCTTTTCTCCCGGTCCTTGCCGTCCAGGTAGCTGGCCGCGCCCTCCACAACGTCCCGGGAAACCACGTGCGGCTGGACTAGCCTCTAGCTTTGCTGCATGGTCGTTCTCGGGTTCAGTTTGCCACTGGACCGCATACGACCATCACCACACGTCTTCTCAGAGTCCTGGCCGAACTCCTGCTCGACTCTGGTGAAACAGACAGAAAACTCGACAGACTTTTAGCCAAAGTTGTCCACGTTTTGTCTGCTTTCCTGCCAACCGTCATTCCTCCGCTCTCGTGTCGTCTCTCCTGCGTCTCTCTGCTCCGTCCTCCCTGCGCCTTCTCCTCGTGTCCCCCTGCGTCTTCTTCGCGTCTTTTCTCTCAACCCGACCAACATCCGTACCCGGCTTTTCAAAATAAAATACATACATTTACTCCTGTACCTTCAACATCAGCAAAATGCCTCATTAACATTCACAATCATGAAATAAAAACATATTAAATGCACTTCTTTTATAACACAAATAAACATTTGACATAACATAACCATTAACCTTTTTTTCTTTCTTTTCAATCACAAAGGTTATTTATTTTGAAAATAACTCTAATAAATGACTTTTTAACACTAATTAATGCCTTTTTAATCTCAAATCCCCACAGGGCTACATGTAGAAGAAAGCTTATGGCATGGGTGGGCAATCCTGGACCTCGAGCACCTGTGCCCTGCATGTTTTTAGATGTTTCCCTAGTTTAGCACAACCTGATACAAATGGCTGTGTCATGTTGATGATAACCATTGGTTTGAATCAGATGTGTTGATGTAAGGATACACCTAAAGGAGAATGATTGCCCATCCCTGGCGTATGGCACCTAAGAGTTAACAGGGTGAGGAAACAGTCTACTTGGCATGTCATCTTCTTGGGATGCCCACTGCACTGCCTGTGTCTGACAGATCTTCAGTTTGGAGATAGTACTTGGTCTCACTTCAAACAATGCTGCAACTTGGTTTTGTGGAACACCAGGTTGAAGTTGCCCTATCCAGATCAGTCAAACGTGGCATGCTGATTCTTGGAGCAGACACCTAGTGGCCACTGTAGCAGGACCCATGCTCACAGGTGCTGCCAATTAGGTGCCTGATGGGCACCTGATTGGCAGCAAATTGGGGGACCAGAATTTTAAAACAAGAGTCAATAGCAACAGCAAAATAAGCTGTTTGGCAATGACAGAAAAGATTTGGCAAGTTTTTTAAGGGCATAACCCACATACTCCCAGGTATCTCTGCCACAATGCATGTTCCTTACAAATGTGTTACCATTTCAAAAGGGAAATAAACAGTGCTATAAAGTTTACTTGCAAAAAAAAATCTTACAACAGGGGAAAAAAATCTACCAACCACAAATTTCTTTACTTTTTGTGCCAGATTTATGTATTCTAAGGTTTTTGTGTAAGAAAACCCTCTTAATATGATTGTGCCACAAAGGGGGTGCTGGTTCAGTTATTAGAGAGTTATTAATAATTGTCTTACGATAGTTATTAATAGAGCTGGGTATCATCACTGACCTCCCAATACGATACGATTCCGATACACTAGGTCCCAAGTCGATACGATTTCCGATACGATTCGATACGATTCAATATCGATATTTTAGTTACAATAACAAAATAAATAAATAAAAAATCGAGGGGCACGGTGGTGCCCCACCCTGACTGGTGAACAGAAGTGGCGTGTTCACTCCTCAAGTAAGGAGGAGAGTTGAGCTCATTGCAGGGCCTCCCGGGGTTGGTAGAGGGAGCAATACCCAGGACTGACTTAGGATGGAGCATTGGGTGATAAAATGGGGAAAAAATCGGGCAATTATTATTATTTTTTTTATCGATACTATCGATTTATGTATCGATAATCGTTCCTACACATGTATATCGATAAAATATTGATATATCGATATTTTTAACCCATCCCTAGTTATTAATCATTAATAATGAAGATTACTTATCAAAGTTAATTATCAATATGAATGAATCAAAACAGGGAATCACCTGACTTTATCAGGAAAATAATAATCTGGACAGACCAAAATCCAGACCAAAATCAGTCTCAAAGTAGCTGTTATTACATACGTGCCAGCCTGTTGCCAGGGGTGGCGTTACAGAATAACAGTGAAGGAGGGAGTCCGAGCACAGACCTTTATGTATGAAATAAACACAAACAACTTATCTCATTCAAATGAATCAGAATTTACACAAGTGTCAAAAGATAGTGAAACAACACTTGGGATAAATTCCGATGCCTAAAGTAAACATAAACAACAACTAACTAAACATTGACACAAACTCTGCCCAGACACAAGCCTCTTACTTTGAGATGCATGGGAGGTATTCGGCAACATTCTGGGGTTTGTGGAACTCCTGGTTCTGGTCCTGGTCCACAGGTTGCTGGATTTTACGCTCCCACTGGTGGTTTACTGTATCTGTGAGCGGCTCCCTTTTCCTCTCTCTGTTTCTCGGAGACAGATAATGCAGTGTCCCTGGCAGCCGGGCTGTCCCCCTTTCCTGGTCGTCATAGCCTGGGCACTTTGCGTCGTTGCTCACGGGTCCCCGTTCCGCTCGTCGGAACGTTTGCAGGTCACTCCGTGGTAACATGGGTGGGCGAGTGGGGTTTCACGAGCGCAGCTGGCAGGTTGACTCCTTGGCTGATGCTAGTCACGCTGATCGTAGATGAGATGTAGTCCTTACAAAACGTAAGGACAGTATTTCCCTTGCGGTGAAGAAAGTCGGAGAGCGTGAGATTTAGGAAGCCGCTGTTATTTAACCACCAGCGGTCTGCTGTAAAACGGGATTGCTGACCAATTTACTATCCGTACAGTCCGCGCGTCACCTCCATCCTGCCCCTTTTATCACCTCTAAGGGCAATAAACTGCAAAGCCCGCTGGTCTTTGGAGTCATTCTTTAATTTCCTTTTTTTTAAGACCATGCGGTTAGCTGTAAGAAATCGAGGCTGGTCTCAGGGTTAAGCCTTAGAGCTGGGCCTTAAAGTTGAAATTAAGGCTTCCCATGTTCACATAGGACTGTGGCTCAACAGTATACCGTAGGGATTTGATTCAGCAGTTTTGGCACCACATTCACACCACATTTCTCAGGCTCCGCAGGAGCACTTAACCTGGTAAAATGTTGCAAGCTTTTTAGCAGCTGGACCAGTTCAATGCTGAATCTGAAATAGGAGTCTTTTACATAGTTTTCACATTTTACACTCTCACATTATGTTCTGGATCAAATTTGGCTCAGACTAATATTTCCTTTTTTATGATAAGCGTATACCAAGTAGACACATAAATCTTTTTAGTATGTATACATAGCCTGTTTGAACTAAATCAATGGGTAATTAATATTTAATTATTGCTTCAAAGAGCAGTTAAAGTTTATTTTCTTCTTTTTTTTCATTTATTTATTTTTTACTTTCCGAGTTCCTCACTTATATATGGAGGGGTACAAAAGCCTGACTTATTTATATATTTTATTGAACATGAAAACAGGCTAGATCTTTTTCTGGAACTGTAAGTTCAAGCAGCTATTATAATCCTTAATGTTGCATCAAAAGTGTCATCAAAAAAATCTTCAAAGCTATTGACTACCATACTGCTCTAACTTCCCCTCTAAACTAATAATTCAGCAATCATTGTGTGTTACCCTCAAAGCTGGGAGTTGTAGCTCTTTTGCAGTCCTTTGTGGGACAGCAGGACAGCAGCTCAATCATTTTCCCCTCTGTTTCCTTCTGTTGGCAGCTTTTAGGCATTGTTTATCAGGACCGTGTTTGGGGTGCTGCACTGCCTTGAGCAGTGCCACAGAAGCTTCTGTGAGGAAACGTTCTGGCTGCCTAAACCCAAAAGGTTTCACAGGGGGTTTGATATGGCACAGAAGATTTCCAGACATGTTGGTACTGACAATTAGTTTATCCTGTCTCAGTTTACCTATGACTAGTATTAACCACACCTCAGGACCGAAACATACCTGCCAGTGTTGGATGCCCTATGCAGGCAGAGAGGTCATTTTCATTTCATGCCTTCCATATTTGTCATTTCAGTTGCAATTTTCTCAGGAGCTGGAGGGATGAAGAGCCAAAAAAGTTGATAAAACGGTGAATGCAAGGTAAGTAACCAGTTATGTGGGTCTTGAAGTCATACAACTTACATTTACTACGACCATCCTCCCTGCAATCATTTTCTTTTTACATTCCTGCGTCCTGCTCATCTTCAGAGACATCTTCATCAGAGGAACTGTAATCAAACTTTTACTCCCCACTTTCTTCATGTTCTTCATCTTTTTTTAATAAGTAGGAAAATGACCTCTTCAACATGAAATCTTTCTGCTCCTTCCACAATTTCCAAATTACAGCTTATAACCACTGCAAAAGCTCTTTGCAGTGGAAAAGAAAAAAACTCATGTTTGATCTTGATTAATTAAGAGCTTTGATTCCTTTGTTGCCTAAACTCATGCACATTTTCTTTGACAAGGATCAAAATCATAGGTCATTCATAGTGTACAGACAGAAAGTCATTAGCTTCTTATTGACTCATATTGGCCTCTGGACGATTTTGCTGTAGGGAATGGGTATTTTGTCAAATTACAAAGTCTTACCAACAGAAATGAAACTGCCCTTCTGCTTCCTACGACTGAGAGCAGAGCTGGAATATTAAAAGACTACTAAAGGTTAGGACCTCGCAGGGGATTTCTATGGAAATAAAATCATTGTAGAGGTGCAAAAACAGCCTGATTACAGAGCCATATTAATGAGGAAGACACAGACAGGCACAAAAAAAGGGGGAGAGATGATTCATATTTCTGATATTTTTAATGTTCTTGGCATGAACTAAACAAGATGCCAGGCTTTGAGAATTTCACTTTGATTTAAAGGCTGTGAAGTCCTCCAGTGTGGTGTTTGTATAGGCAGCTTTGAGGACAAGGAAGACCGGCAATAGCCTATCAGACCTCGTGCAGCTTCATTTCATGGCAACAGTCAGATAAACAGATGTGTGATAGTCACTCTGCCATGGAGGAATATGTAACACAAGCAAAATCACATAGTGAAATACACAAAAAATGGATGAATAACTCAAATCAACAGGCAAAACATCCATTACACTCCTAAATAGTCAAGTCTGTTCTGAGTCAACATAGTTCTGACTGGAAATTGAAAAGTGAAAATGTATTTCTCTATTACAGTACATCCAAACACTACAAACCTCTCACCTTGCAAGTATTACAGCTGATTACAATATGTCAGTTAAGCTGATGTCTGAAATAATTTCCAATAGTTGATAGCCTGTTTATGCAGCAGAAAAAATACTGCTCCATCAAAACTACTATGTGGAAGTTTGATCAATTATTCAAGTGCTTAAAACATAGGTCACAACCTTCACAGCAAGGGCAGATCTTGAAGCAATGGATCTTTGTTTAAAAAACTCCTTCAGACGGATCAATATGTGATAGCACTTGAGAATTCCTCACACTGGTGTGACATTTGTTTTCAAATGGTCAGCGATACCCCTTGAATACAAAAGAGTCAGGAAAGATTATCAAATGTTCACATCTATAACTTGCATTTATCTTTATTTTGTAAAATTTCTCCTTTTCCAAGTGAAAATATATCATAATTGATTACATCTGGATTGGTAGATGACTTATGATGACTGATGTTTTATGGATTGGAGGTCAAACCACAACGGGTCTTTATCTAGCATTAATCACAGACTAACACATTCATCGGTGATTTGTCATTTCACTTGCCTTTCATTTTATCTTCTCTTGGTATTTCTGTCTCTGACCCTGCTTAGACCTTGCGATAACGCATGTCCTCAGAAATCTGATCACAAGTGCCTACCACTTGATCAGATCAGTGCACCTTTTCACACCTTGTATTAAACTGTCTTGCCAAATGCACTTACAGTGGGTACGGAAAGTATTCAAACCCCTTTCAATTTTTCCCTCTTTGTTTCATTGCAGCCATTTACTAAAATTAAAAAAGTTAATTTTATTTCTCAGCACCCATCTTGACAGAAAAAGACAAATGTAGAAATGTTTCTCAAATGTATTAAAAAAGAAAAACTGAAATATCACATGGTCATAAGTATTCAGACCCTTTGCTGTTACAGTCATATTTCTTTTGATCATCCTTGAGATGGTTCAGCTCCTTCATTGGAGTTCAGATCAGTTTAATTAAACTGATTGGACTTGATAAGGAAAGACTAACACCTGTCTATATGAGACCTTACAGCTCACAGTGCATGACAGAGCAAATGAGAATCATGAGATTGAAGGAACTGCCCAAGGAGCTCAGAAACAGAATTGTAGCAAGGCACAGATCTGGCCAAGGTTACAAAAAACTTTCTGCATCACGAAAGGATCCTAGGAGCATAGTGACTTCTATAATCCTTAAATGGAAGAAGTTTGGGATGAACAGAACTCTTCTTAGACCTGGCCGTCCAGACAAACTGAGCAATCGTGGGAGAAGAGCCTTGGTGAGATGGGTAATGAAGAACCCAAAGATCGCTGTGGATGAGCTCCAGAGATGCAGTAGGGAGATGGGAGAAAGTTCCACAAAGTCAACTATCACTGCAGCAATCCACCAGTCAGGGCTTTATGGCAAAGTGGCCCGACGGAAGCCTTTCTTCGGTTCAAGAATATGAGACTGTGACTGTGAGAAATAAGATTCTCTGGTCTGATGAGACCAAGATTGAACTTTTTGGTGTTAATTCTAAGTGATATGTGTGGAGAAAGGCAGGCATTGCTCATCACCTGCCCAATACAATCCCAACAGTGAATCATGGTGGTGGCAGCATCGTGCTATGGGGGCGTTTTCCAGCTGCAGGAAGAGGACGACTGGTTGCAATTGAAGGAAAGATGAATGCGGCCAAGTACAGAGATATCCTGGCAGAAAACCTCTTCCAGAGTGCTCAGGACCTCCGACTGTGCCGAGGGTTCACCTTCCAACAAGAAAATGAACCTAAGCACACAGCTAAAATAACAAAGGAGTGGCTTCAGAACAACTCTTGGACCATTCTTGACTGACCCAGCCACAGCCCTGACCTAAACCCAATTGAGCATCTCTGGTGAGATTTGAAAATAATTGTCCACTAACATTCACCATCCAACCTAACAGAACTGGAGAAGATCTGCAAGGAAGAATGGCAGAGGATCCTCAAATCCAGGTGTGAAAAACTTGTCATTCCCAAGAAGAGTCATGGCTGTACTCGCTCAAAAGGGTTCTTCTACTCAATACTGAGCAAAGGGTCTGAATACTTATGACCATGTGATATTTCAGTTTTTCCTTTTTAATACATTTGCAACAAATTCTACATTTCTGTTTTTTTCTGTCAAGATGGGGTGCTGAGTGTACATAAATGAAACATAAAATGAACGTTTTGGATTTTAGCAAATGGTTGCATTGAAACAAAGAGGGACAATTTTAAAGGGGTCTGAATACTTTCTGTACCCACTGTAAATGTGTTGCAAAGCTAAGGGGTCGGAGCAGACCTTCCCGCTTTATATGCAAACAAACACGCCATTTCCACTTGGAAATTGAATTATTTTTTAATACCAGAGGCAGGAGCTGGGAATAACTGGCATGACTCTCACACACCTGCACACACACCTGCACAAAATAAAAAAGCAACAAGGGAGATGTTGGCCATCGACTTCTTATAATAAATAAGAAATAAATAAGAAATAAAATGATAAACAGCGTTGTTACATCAGTTAATTAAAATGAATCATTACTGTACATAAGCCAATGACATTAGTATAGACCCATTTTCAGCCTACGTCATGTAATGTTGCGCACACATCCTGGCAACAGAAGTGGTGTTGTTCTCCAGCAGTTGTGACTGAAAGACAAGGTAGAACTGCAGGCATTTAACAAACTGTTCCCAGCATCAACATGTCTGGTTGTTGTGTATTGAATCGCTATTCCACCGGCAGACTAAAGTTTTAAAGGATTCCGACAGGATCACGACCATTTCAGACCAACCGGCGGCGTCTGTGACTGCAGGCGATTAAACGTGTGGACTGGAATGAGGACACAATAAACTCTAGTAGTCCTGGGGGGTATTCCAAGAAGGACGTTTAACAAACACTGAGTTAAAGTCTCATCTTGAGGTTATCTGAACCCATGATGACTAAACCCGCTCAGTTGGTTCCAACACACCGGTTATGAATTAACTCAACTAACCCCCCATTGGTTAACGCAGAGTTGTGCGCGTTCCCGGTGATTCTATAAAGACATCATCTACCGAGGGTCGAAACCCTGAAAAAATGGCTAAACGAAGAGCAACATATTTTACAGAGATGGAGCAGCAAGTCCTCCTCGAGGCGTACGAGGAGGAGAGGGCAGTGATTACAAAAAAAAGTAACACTAATTCATCTGCCAGAGCACGTGATATGGCTTGGCAGAGAATTGCTGATCGCGTCAATGCGTAAGTTTAGGCCATTATGTAAATTTTATATTAAATTAAATAGTTCGGGGAAACTGGCTTCACATCCTGTTTTCTTATTAATATGATGCTTTCTAATACAGACTACTTCTCAATGAATGATTTATTTATTAGATGTAACCCCGGTGGGCAGAAGAGAACCTGGAAACAGGTCAAAATGAAATATAAAAACATTGTCCAAATTGGTAAGTATTTTTTTCGGATATCATGTCTCCCATATGGACCTTTTATTGTCATGCTCCAACAAGATGCATCTATTTTAAAGCTAATAAGAAGACTGCAGAGGCGAGAAGGACTGGCACAGCGATAACTGAGCCCCTCACCCCTGTCGAGGAGCTGGCAGTATCAGTGGCCGGCCGATGATGGAGGGGATTCCTGGAGGAGCACACCCCTCTTGTCCAATGTATTTTTCCTAATTACGACTAATAGTCAGCCCTTCATGTAACCAGTATGACCTATTGCTGTTTCCTAGGCTTATTTAATATAAAATATTCAATTGGAATATTCAATTATTATAATTATTATCTTTTTAATTACCATATTGTATATATTGTATACCATATTTAAAAACAGAAGCAGGGACTTTCTCATGATGGCAGGAATAAACTTGCCTTATTAAATCTCATTTTGAACTGAATGAAAACAAGAGTTTTCATTCAGTTCAAATATATTTTCTTTGACTGACACTTCAAAGAATTTTGAGTTTTTGTAAAGATTTTACCACTTTGTAATGTTGCCATTCCTAGTTACATTACAGCACAAAAAAGTGTGGCATTTACACAGTAATTGAAGTGTTTCAGATTTTAATTTGTGCCATTCTTTCTACAAACAATTTACCAGTTTACCTTGATGTGTTATTATTGCTTTTTTTTTTGCTTCAAATTGTGAAGAGTTTTTCCATAATGGAGAGCTCAGGCGTACCGGCAAGTAGGTCCAATACCTGTGTCCTCATCTTCTGCAGCCATGGCTTTCTAATCTGTATAACATGTGGTTTTGAAATGTCTTTTGAAAAATACATAGAAAAGATGTTATCTTAAAAGGCAGCATATGCTGCTCTAAACTCTCAATGTACTTTCTGCATCAATTATGTTATCAGCGAAGTGTAAATTCCCTTTGCCAAGGCAGCATATGAAACCCAATACCCTCCCAGAGCCTGCTTTAAACTGCAGCTGATAATGGTCTGGATGGTCCTTTTTATCTTCGGACAGGAGAACACGGGCTCCGTTTCATCCAAAAAAATATCTAAATTCTCATTCGTCTGAGTTTAATATGCTCATGCGTTTCCACTTCGTGATGGTCCATCCCAGATACCCAGAGATGCCAACACAACATCTGGACACGTAAGAAAGTAGGGTAGAGTGGAGCGCCCGACTGCAGGCTCAGCTCCAGGTTGATTGAACATGAAGTTGTCTCTTTTTTTTCTCTCCAAAACAAAAAGATCTGGCACTGTAAGGATAGTAGAACTATAAATGGTGACAAAAGGCGATAAATAACGAAAGGCAGCTGTGGCAATCAGTAAAACGCCTTTCAGACCGAGAGCAGAATCCACAAATTTAGCACTAAGATGATCTCAGTGAATGTGTTCAACACACTGAAGTGCGCATGGCTTGTGAGCTGTTAGCCCACCTAATATGAATGTGTCACATCTGAATCATAGCAGTGTATTTAGCATATTATAACCGTAATTTAAGTCACCGCACACTGTGGTAAATCTGTCATACTGCTGTCTGCGGATACCGAGGAAGACATTTTTCTGTAGATTAGTGACACTGATGCAGTCATTTACTATAAAGTTGTTGAAACACTCAGAAGTGTCTAGAAGCAAACCACAAGTAATGTGCTGAAACTATGCTGGAATTCTGTCTCAGCGTCTCTAGATTCATGGGTGGGATAAGAATGGGCAATAAAAATCTAGAAATGCCAACTGGTTTCTGATGAAAACATTTAGGAACAGAAAGGAAGGACTGAAGAGACAAGTGACAGGAGCAGCCAGTCAGCTTCAGCATGAAGAAAAGGTGAGATGTTCTTAAATATGCTTTTTAGCAAAAATTAGTCTGAATGCTGGCTATTGTCAATTTAATGGTGTATATGTTACGGTTAATGTAGAAAAACGGCAATTTTGCAAAATATCCGGCTAATATGCAAAATAACCGGCAGGGCGGTGAATATGTATAATAGCCGGCTAAACGGCTATTTTGCAAAATAGCAGGCTAATATGCAAAAAAACTGTCAGGGCGGCCAATGTAGAAACCCCCCCCAAGACCCTAAGGACCTGATTTACTAAAGGTTTGCGTGTGTTAAAACGTGTGCAAACTTGACAGCACCCGCAAACCAATGTGCCAGCTGATCTACTAACAGCGTGCAAAGACGACTGCGTCTCTGAAATGCGCAAAATTGCACACGCAATCCATTTAGTACTTTTGCCCTGATGAATCAGTATTTAGGATTTCTGCCGGGTACGCCCCATATTGATTATTCATCCAACACAGTCTCACTCCGGAGGCGTCGGATTCCGGCGAACGGTCAAGAGCCATAGGCGCCATCTACTGACGCAAAAGGTACCCTTCTGCGTCTCTTTCAGACGCAAGTAGGCTCCAATTGACTCCAATGTAATCCCGTCTGCGGCTATATCTGACGCTCAGAGCAGCTGATCACCGCGTCCTCATTCCTCTTTTAAAATGCAAATACTTCAATTTTAAAATGTTTATCCCACAATCTCTGTTCAGTGAGTATCATGCATGGTTTATCAGTTATTAAGAAGCATTTTTCCACTTTGACCAGAGTGAAATGCGGATGGAATTGGGCACCAACAAACGACAGCAGCCTTTTTGAAAAGTATATTTTTAGTTTAATGCATTGCATGCATGCGTTTATAATTCCCATATATTCTGTGGCTGTAGCCTACTAGTTGTCTGACATTTTTGGGAGATGTATATATATTTTAAAAACTTAAATAGGGGACTATAGCCGTCGTCTCGCTTTATATCCTCCCCCCACCTTTCCGCTACCCCCGATGCGTCCCACAAGGACGCTTACGCTGTGGCACTACTGGACGCCCAGGGCAAGTAATCACCAAATCACCATGACAACCAAACACTACACTCCCGACTCCTCTCACATAAAAACGTACCCAGCCTACTTGTTCCAAAGTACAAAAACGTAGAGGGATTACAATAATAGCCCTTGAATTGTATAAATAAATTTTTCTGACTATTCCTTTTGCGACCAAGTCACGGACTTTCAAGATTCGGGAACCCCCTCTGGGAATTCCCTCTACGTCATAGCCGAGGGGGATCCTAGACACGTGACAGATCGTGGGCCGTTGACTGGTATCAGCCCATGGAATGAGGCATTATTTAGTCCCATAAATAGGCTAGTGGGGGGCTATTAACCTGCTAGTAGTTACCGGTCATTTGTTTCAGTTATGGATAACTGAAACAAATTGTTTGAGTAGCCCAGTAATGATTTGTACGCTTGGTAAGTCTCAGCCAATCACGGGGCTGGTTGTTAGTAGGTAGGGACCCGGATCATGCCAGCCAATCAGAATCCTGGAAAAACATCAACAAATGACACGTATGTATTTATACAATTCAAGGGCTATTATTGTAATCCCTCTACGTTTTTGTACTTCAGTCAGTAGATGGCGCCTATGGCTCTTGACCGTTCGTCGGAATCCGACGCCTCCGGAGTGAGACTGTGTTGGATGAATAATCAATATGGGGCGTACCCGGCAGAAATCCTAAATACTGGGAGGGGAAGATGCAAATTGCTCCATTTACCACGCGCAATGAGATTTACCAAGCCTGAAAGTAATTGCGCGTATTGTGATTGCGTCTGTATTTAATACGTTCGAAAGGAAGGTGCTAATCTGCTGCTGCTGTTATTGTGGCAAGGAGGCGACATCCAAAATCAAAGAATACGCAGAGAGAGAGTCTTTATTCTGCTGCATGCTATTTTAAAAATGGTTGCACAAGTTTTATTAAAGGCCACTTTTTCTTTAGTTCTTCGCCTTATATCTTGCCACCTTCTCTTATTGTGCCCCCCTCCACTCGCCCACAAGCAGGCCAAGCCTTTGTGCCAAAACTTTGTATTTTATTGATTACTTATCTTATTGAACGTGAAATCATCCTTCGTAAATTACATTTAATTAAAACCCGTGCTTATTAATCACAAAACACAGGTTAAACATCATGACCAAATCCGCTCCGACCCGGTGTGTCAGGATCAGCGCAGAGACTGCAGCTTCGCCTGAATTATGGTTCTGCGTTAAATCGACGGCGTAGCCGACGGCGTAGGATCGCGGTGCGGTGTGCGTCGCCGCGTACCCTACGCCGTCGGTTCTGCGTTGGTGTGACGCGGAACCATAAATCAGCCTTTGGTGCGCTCTGTGCGCTGTTCTGAACACTTCTCTTCTTTCGGCCATATGATGGTCCCGTCTGTCACACATTTACTGTCAGTGTTTGCTATATAATATATAATATTTGCAATATACTGTGGACATCTGAATAAAAACTTAACTCATAAATAGATTGAATCAAAGCGCTCTCCAGCTCTGTGTCTGATTGTCTTTTTCTCCTCAGATCATGCCGAGCACCGCGGGGTCACGCAAACCCGACCAATTCAATATTAAAATCAAATTCAGTCCTGTGGCCCGTTTTTCTATTTTGTATTTTTGATCTGTGCCTAAAATTGAAATATGAAAAACCAGACGTTTTTCCGTTTTTTGTGTTACCAACTGAATTTATTCTATCGCAGGTTTTCTCCGATATTGCGTTTCTTTTGGTAATGTTTAAATTCCTTTGCTGTAGTTCATGAATGTGTTTATTTGCCTCTTCCACTAATATCTCTAACTCCAACTCGTTCAATTTCATTTTGCGCTTGTGACTTGTGACTGTGCATTCCATCCACTCTCCATGGCGCAGAGTTTGCGCTCGCAAACCTTAAGACACGCAACACCTCATTTAAATACTGCTGTTTGCACCTGTTATCAATTGCGCACGCAATCTTAGTTGATCACCTGCAAACCACACGCAAACAGTACGCGCAAACTTTTTCAGTGCACACGCAATTTAGTACTCTTTATTTAGGATCTTAGTAAATCAGGCCCTAAGTGTCCTTGTTGAGTGTATATCTGTTGAGTGTAGAGATGTCTAAGACGTTATTAAAATGGAGGAGCAGGCAATCCAATTTATTTTAAAATAAAGAGAGGAACTAAACAGGGGAAATCAAAATCCAACACTACATTGGAGAGCACCTACCTGTGGAAAACCAGAATAACACTAAAATAAGTAAACAAAAAATCACACAAGCCATAGGACACAACAGAAAAGGGTGACTTCCTTTTGCATGATAAATTTGAAGAGGTACAGGCTCCAGCACCGGCAGCCCTCGACAGGATAAAATGTCTAAATTGGATGGATGGGGCTTCTTATTGTAGAACTTGGCAGAAGTTTCCCAAAGCTGCCCCTCGTCAGTGTGTAATGATGAATGAGGAGTCTTGATTAAGTCCCTTCCGATGTTCCAGAGATCGCTGTTTTCCATCTTAGGCCAGAGCACATGACCTTTTTATATACTGCAATTCCTCCAAATTCTTTGAGTTACTCAATATCATTTTGCACAGTAGTGAGATAAATAAGCAAAATCCTTCCCGTCTTTTTTTGAGGAATCTTGTTTGTAAAAATATCAATTATTTTAATCCTCATTTGTTAACAAACTGGAGGTCTTCTGCCCTATGCAGGACCAAAACTCACATAATTAAAAATAAAAGCATACATTTATATATTTTGTTATACATTTTCCTTATATGTGCATTTTTTCTTTTTTTATATATATTTTTTTTTATTAAAAAAAAGGCACAGTATAACAGGAATCAATTACACATATACATTGAGTATCATATTATTTCTGTATGGCAATCTACAATATGTAGGATATTTGACACCCTAAATATACTGTGCATCTCGATGGAATGAGAAAAATATATACAGTCTACCTCCTGGGATGTTTTTCTTGATTTAAGGACAGAACATTACACAATTCAACGAAAATAATAATAATGATAAATAATTAACTGAAAGTTATTTTAAGTAATAATTAAGTATTAAAGCTACACAGTATAAATTAAAAAATAGATTAATAAAAAGGGAAAAAAAAGAACCTCCGAAAAAACAAATAAAAAGGAAGAAGAAAGAGAGAGAAGAGAGGGAGTGCGGGTGCGTCAATCAGGGGGCAGGGACTGGAGAGAGTGGAAGAATGTAAGAAATGGAAGCCACTTATTATAAAATTTGTTAGAGCTACCTTTGACTGAATATCTGATCTTTTCCGGCTTCAGAAAAGAAATGTTATCGTTGAGCCACTGAGTACTAGAGGGAGCCTTATTGCCACTTTTGCACTAGTATCGGTTGAGCCCGGCTCCGCTCGGCGCGGTACGACACGGTTCCACCCGTGTGTTTTCGCATTGCCAGGGGAGAAGTGGGCAGGTTTGGGTGAAGCTGCTGTGACGTACTCGATTGCGCAACCGCTTTGTTCATGTCGCGCTGATGAGAAATCAGCCGGAGCCGGGAGCGGCTGAGAGTAAAACAGCCCGTCTACATCCCTTTTTAAATTTTTTCTCCTAAGCCACCAGGTTTATGAACATCTGCACCTCAGAGTTGGATCACCAAATAGACGTTTTGCGCTTTATAATAAAATCGCTGCGAGCCTCGCTCTGACTCCCGCTTCCTGATTCAAACGTCTGACGGCCCCGCCCCCCGACCAATCAGAGGCGCGGAGGGTGGTGACGGCAGAAATAGTCCCTTCTCGACTATCGACTAGGAGCGGCTTTACCCGTCTCAGCCCTAGTGCGAAAGCGCAAAATGGGGCCATAGCGGGTAGAACCGGGGAGAAGTGAGACTAATGCAAAAGCGCCATTAGTCGACTTAATGGAGAAGAAGGTGGTGTCTTGCCAGTAAGGAAGTAAAAGCTAAAATGTCTAGTTGAGTTGAAGTAAACCGGCTATGGTCCTCTGGGAGCCTGAATATGGCAACATGGGGGGAGACTTTTATAATCACTGAAAGTATTTTTGACATGGTGTCAAAATAATTCAACCAAAAGTGATAAAGTAGTGGTCAAGAGTAGAACATATGGGTTAAATTGCAGGATGAGGCATGACATTTGTCGCATTTGTCAATGATACTGGGATAGATTTGTGAGAGTCGAGCTTTAGAAAAGTGGACTCTAAACAGTACTTTAAACTGTATAAGTGTAAGACGAGCGCAGGATGAACTTGTGTAAATTTTCTTAAGAGCAGCGTCCCACCAGTCATCCTCCAAGTTTAGATCCAGTTCATCTTCCCAGGCAGCCCTAACTTTAGTAACTGGAGAGAATTCGAAAGACAGAAGGTCATTGTAAATTTTAGAGATCAGTGATTTTTGAAATGGATCGTGGTTTAAAAGCACCTCCCACTGTAGAGTCGGTCGAGAGGAGGGAAAAACTTGAAACAAAAGCTTGACTCACTCACCCATTCACTTAGGTCCGTTGTCTAGCCTGGGTTTGGTCTGGGTTTCCCGCTTTAAACAGGGTGGGTGTCAGCCCGCTGGCGTCGGCTGTTGGCGTGGCCCCGTCTATCCGGGCAGGCTGGCCTCTCACCGGGTGGGGGTTATGGGCCTGGAGGGTGTGGACCTCCTGGCCACTAGATCGGCCCATGCTGGGTGGCTGGTGCTTGGCTGGGTCCTGGTCCATCACCGTAGGTTTCCTGACTGCTTCCTCCCGTGGTCATGGGGGCTCCGCCCGGGGCTTCCCTCTGTCGCCTGCTGGGAGGGGGCGGGGCTTGCTGGCGGAGGATTTCCTCCTGCCCTCTTATGGACCTCCATGTGGCTGCTGGTGGCCTGGGTTTGGGTTTCTTCCTTGTCGACTTCTGGTCTCTCGCAGGGTAGCGTGGTTGTGCCCTCCCTCTCCTCCACTCTTTGTGCAGTTCAGGTAAATCCTTGTTTTCACTTTGCACACACACAGTAACACAGACATACACACCTTCTCACTCACCTACAAGCTCACCCCACAGTTTCGGGGACAGATAATCGCAGCAGCCTAGTCCTGATTTAATTTTAGAGACCTGGGGCCTCATGTACAAAGAGTGCAGCGCACAAAAAACGTGGGTGCACTACTTTCTATGCTCACAGTCGGTGTTCAAAAAGTGATTTGAACGTGGAAAGTTGCAGTCACGCACACATCAAGGCTGGTGTACGCACATTTCTGAGGTTATGTCCATTGGCAACACTCCATGGTGATGCAGTGAAGTCCAAAATATGAGGAAAAGTGACGTCAACAATAAGTTCACGACCACACGTGAAGGACACGACAGTCCCCACATCACCAGATAAGTTACACACGAGTGGAAATGCAACAATTTCACAATTAACTACATGGTCTGAACATAAAACAAAAGGTAGGAGCACAACGTTGTAACCTTTCAATCACAACAGCAGCCTTTGCTCCATTAGAGGAACCTACTGATCAGGAGCAAGTCTTCAGGGACCACGTAGACCTGCTGGTCCAGGATGAAGACTGGATCATCAGCTGGTTTAGGTACCAAGAGGATCCTTCTGGATCGCTGCCCTGAACTGGACCAGCTGCTCCGGTTCAGACCAACATGATGCTTTCAGCGGGAGCTGCTGACACGTCCGACATCTCTGAGTTGCCATGACGACCGTATGGGACGACTACTTGAGATAAAAGCCAGATCCTTAAAACATCCCATAACTGTGTCTGAACAGACAAACGTTAAAGGGAACCTATTATGAAAAACACGTTTTTTCTTGTTTTAACATATATAAAGTGGTCTCCCCTCACCCTGCCTGCATACATGTTATTTATATATAACTTATGTTCTTATTTCTTTACAGTTAACATGATTCATTTGTCTTGTAACATATGAAATGATGAGGAATCTGAGTAAATAACTGTGGTGTACCTGTTTAGAATTCAATTAAATCTTCCTGTGTGAAGACAAGGTGACTAAAGGCTGATTTATGGTTCCGCGTTACACCAACGCAGAGCCTACGGCGTAGGGTACGCGTCGATTTAACGCAGAACCGTAAATCAGGCTTTAAGATCCGTTTACACAGTGTAACTGAATGCCAGCGTCCGACTATCGCGTCGAGCTGCCTGACATCGGACGCTCTCTGTCCACACTGAAACCGTTAAACTCGCGGCCAGTTAGGACAGTCCAATACAAAAAAAATAAAGCAATGGAATTTATTTTGTCGCAGAAGCTTCTCGCATGGGACACAGTTTGTGTACGTAGCCGGCTGCTCTGCCCGGAGCGAGGCTTTGTTCCCTTCCCTGCTACACGTCATTCAAGCAGCCAATCAGCGCAGAGCCTCATTATCATGCCTCCCCTCCCCTCAGGATCACTCACAGAAAAGAGGTTGGAAGCAACTAAATTATGCAGTGTCTGTACACCCCGCCCGGATGTTCCTTCCAGTGTCATGTGACTTCTACGAGCCATTCAGATTTGTGCATTTTCGGTACGTAACCAAAATGCAAACCACGCCTCGATCGGCCTAGGCTGCGTGAAACCACGCCCACAACTAACTCCGATTGTTTCGAAGTGGTGTATCGTGTGGCTGTTTCAACAACGAGGTACAGTAAAAATTAGGTTTTGCATCAACACTTACCTTCATAAAAGGATCAGTACCAACAGTACGGACCCGGCAACTGCACATGAGTCAGCGGTAAGTGACGTTAATTTTTTTAGGTTTTTTATATTTGTCTACAAGTATGATCTTTGCATGGGCTAAGTATTTAGCTTAGCTTAGCTCCGGTGTTAGGTAACACCGGAGCTCTATTAGTAATACATTTTTTTTCTGTTTATGGTATGGGCAGAAATATGTGCCACTAGAAACTGAATTTGAATCATTTATATTTGAATTTGAATTGCTCAACTTGAAGTCTCCTCCTGCGGCTGCAACATTCTGAGTTACAGTGACTTAATTCTTTATTTCTCACGTTTGCACCTCGATAATCACGTTGGCACAACTTGTCTTTATTTCTGAAGCAGAGGAATCAGATCGTGATGCTTCATGTTTAAAATATAAGTTTATGTTGTTCACATTGTTATTAGTGTTGTCCCGATCGATCGGCCGCCCGATCGCGGCATTTTCAAAAAATCGGTATCGGCCAAAAAAGTATTGGGACATACCTAGTTACTAATGTTTTTAATATAAATTAAATCGTTTTATATATCGTTGCAATTAACTTCACTTCCGGCCGGCGTCACTTCCAGTGGGCGGTCAGCGTCACTTCCGGCCGGCGGGTTAAGCCAAAAAGTATTTTAATTTTCTTGTGTTTGTGAGTTTGACTGGATGTCATTCAACTACCTCTTTTGAAGTTAAATTTATTTATTTTTGTTATTGCACTATTCTGCACTTTTTGTTTTAATTTACAATTTCATGTTTCTACATTTTGTGGCACCAGTGCTGATAAGCTTTGTTGAAATATATGTCCATGTTGTTCTCCAATGGACAATAAAAGAAACTTGGGATAATTTAGTTTTAGTCCTCTTTTTTTCTTTTTTCTTTTTTTTTATTCATTGCCAAAATGTATCTGATCGGGAAAAAGTATTGGAAATGTATCGGGAGCCAAAAAAAGTGATCGGATCGGGAAAAATCGGGATCGGCAGATACTCAAACTCAAGTGATCGGGATCGGATCGGGAGCTAAAAAATCCTGATCGGGACAACCCTAATTGTTATACTTATGAGAGTGGTGATCGTGAACATCCACAATGCCAACTATAAGACTCAATACACATGTACATTGGGCTTAATCTGTTAGTACCCTATATAATATGTGTGACAATAAAACCGAACGAGGAGCCATTTTTCATCCACCAACTCAAGTTATAGTGTCGGTTCTTAAAATACGAACAAGAAAAAAAGGGTGTAATGATGCACTAACGCTAAATATTAACATTCACAAACCCTTACAAACATAATTAAAACCCACAACTCTTCACGGAACGCAACACAAAGCAAAGAACAATGTAACCCATAATGCAATGCAGTCAACACAACTACAGCGCGTTACTCTGTTTTCTTTTACAGCTTAAATCAGAAGAAATGCTCCTATTTTTCCAGGCCTCAACTTCTGACAGGAGTGTCTCCAGCTCACAGCTGATGTTTTTTTAATTAGTTTTACTTGTTTTTGCAAGTTCCTTGTTAGGATGAGCGGTTTTTAATGGATATTTACCCTCATTATCATATTCAAATTAATCTACTTGAGGGAGCGACAGGGCGGAGTGTTGTGCTCCCGCATATAAGCTCAATTTGTTTTTTTTTCTCTCTTGAAGATTCCAAGGCTTGTGTGTCCGTTGTGTGTTTCCTTGTGTTTCACTCATTTCAGACTTGCAGCAGATACATGTACCACCCCCCCACCCCCGTTCCTATCCCCTCATATATATGTAAAAAAAAAATTAAAAATAAAAAGCTTCAAACAATGATGAGAAAACTGGCTTATAGGCTTCTGGCCTGTGGTTGCTGGTACCCCTGAGTATTTATAAAAAAAAAAAAAAAAAAAAAGTAACATACATTGCTTAAGACTGTGGTTGTTTTTAAACAACTTTTAGACAAAGTGCTGCACCTATTGTAACTGAATACTAAGAACTATAAGAGACTATAAGAAACATAAAGCAGCTAAAGACATCATACAAACTTAAAAACATATCATAAGAGCAACTTAAATTCAACACAATAAGACAGATTAAACATCTAATTTGATTATTAACCATTAAAATTGTTACAAAGACATGTAATTTGTTGATGTCTAGTTCCGTTCCATTTTGAACACTATTCATCCCCGAAATAAATCATTAATATTATTATTTTTGATAATAAATAACAATATTAACTATTATCATATATTATTGTACAGCTACTGTTATAATTAATTTAACAATTAATAAACATAGTTTCATGTAAAATCCTGCGTTCTTACACGAACACTCACATAAATGCAGTGCAGTATCAGCACAATCTAACCTAAAGCGACAGTCCAAAGTGCTGTTTTTCATGCTTGATTGTGCCGCCTCATTCTCATTGAAGAAGACCTTTTGAGCTGTCCCTATCGTACAGCTGTAAAGGAATGCACTGCAGACTGCAGTTCAATGTCAGAGCTACACTTGCCTTTATTTTAAAACTACTCACTTGAAGAAAAGTAGATGCAAGATAGCCAGTAAAATTCTGCACTTACAATCGATGTCCTGATTGTAACAACTCAAGAGGGAGGCGACACCTGAGCCTCCCCTTAGTCCATACAGTAGAGATCTCTTAAAAGGAGACAAAAGATCTGCGAACTGATGCTGGGTGTTTGCTGAGCTGGGTATTGAGGGGTACAGATGAGATGAGAGGGATGCAAGGAGGAATGGGGGAGGAGGGTGGCATCCACGTACAAACAAATACCTCTTTAGAATTCTACACAGCACTCCGCTGCAGTGCGTTCGGTTTCCAGGCAGCACTGCATTATTAATACACACATCTTCCTCATCCTCCCATCCCCAGAGCACAGTGAGTAAGGTTGGGAAAGAGTAAAGAGGGTGTATGTGGAGGGGGGAATCAAAAGAGAGCTAAGTTTCACCTAAAGCTTGATAATTACAACAGCCAAGACCACCGTTTTATTATAAAATAAGTAAATTAAAATGCAGTAAATTAAAGCCAGCGTAAGATTTTGCTTCTAATTAACAACACATTTAATCATTTTGAAGATAACTGTTATATTGTTCTCAATTTTTCTTATTGTCAACAAATCCCATCAAACACTGGCACAAGCAGTCTGATTTTAACTCGTTTATACAGCGTTTTGTATTAACTGTGGATCCGGTGCCAGGAGATTAGCTTATCTGAGCATAAATGGTCCATCTAAATACAAACAGCTGAAATCAGTGAGGAGTTAAATGAGAAACAGGGAAATTATATCTAATGTGAATGCAATGGATGACAAGTTCTTGTTAAAAGTTTGTCACAGTTTGCTTCTTGTACATTATGGAATTGAGTGAAAGAAAACAATAAACAAAGATGCCATCAGACAAGTCAGAAAGGTCATTTCAGGTTATTTCATGTCACATTGTAAAGGACCGTCCGGTCTCAAACTAGTCAGACTTCAAAATAATTTTAGGCTGTTAGGGTCTTATAAATGTATGAGTCACACAATGATTTTTTTGTAGAGATATTATGAGAAAGATCCTTCTTTTCTGTGGAGTGAATATATATATTGATGTTTGAAGTGTCTACTAACGTAAAAGCCAAACTTAATCTTCTATTCTTGTTGTACCCTGCAAGGGGAAGATTGAAAGTCTTTTGCTCCTGATTTTTTCCTCCCCTCTGGTATTAACAAATACATCTCAATCGAATTTCTCTCTTTTAATAGAAACTAAGACAGGAATAAACTTTCCAGAGTCTGAGCTTTTTAAATACTCATGTAATGTGTTTGGTTCCACTACTGAAGAGTATTCTGCATTAGGTCCTAATGGATTAATATTAGTTTCAAAATACAAAAGAATAAAGGAACTGTGAACAACCGGGTTTTATTGAGTGTTTAAGTAAGAGAGAAAGCATGACAGGATCTCAAACAATCAGCTGGCCTTTTAAGATTACATCAGTATTACAATCTGCCCTCTCATGTGGTAATAAATGGTGTGAAGGGTTACATTTTTATCAGTTTAGGGTACAGGTACACTCCACAGAGGAGGCAGTTGAACTGGAGTCCAGTGGATCAGTGCAGCCTGTAAAGCACGCGTAGATCTTTAAAGACATGGTAAAAGGGGAGCTTGTACTGTTGTACTGTTTCTGTGATATTTTGATCAAAGCACATCACAGACATCAAGAAACTGTGTCAACTCATGAAATAGAGCATAACACATTTCCTTTAACCTCCATCCTACTGGCCAATGTTTCTACTACTGTGTGCTTTTCTTTTCCAAAATTTGACCTCAAAAACATCATGGGGGAATACACCATCACTGTTCCTGTATGACATTCATGAAGTCAATAATAAGACATATATATATAAAAGATGGTAATTAATGCCCCCCCCTCACAAAAAAAAACAAAAAAAAAACAGCTTGAACTAATTAAGTTTGGCTATGCCACATGAGTGTAACAAAATGAATATTATTTCCCCTCAATGGCATAATCAGTAATTCCAATAAACTTGAGAAATTAAATTGCGAGATTATAATGTGGAATTCCCTATCCTTCATTTTGAAAGTACCACAGAAAATGAATGCAAAAAGTGAAATGCAACCACTAAAATAACATGTCTTACCTGAAAAATGCAGTAGATGAGAACCCGTAGACTCTGCTGTTACTTCTAATAGGGCATAACTTAGGCTGGTTAGCTAACAAAAGTGTAACATTACTCACCAATGGTACTTAACTGTATGCAAACCCATAGAAAACATGCAAAAACATAGAAAAATAAGATGTTAACAGGCAACTTGCATCTTAATCTGTTTTCAAATGTAAGCTCAACATAATGACTGTGAATGACGAAGAACCGTGCTGATGCGCCTTACCGTTGACCTTGCAAGTTGATATCAATATTCAAGTAACTATACTTGAATACTCATTCTCCTAATTAGTGTTGCTCAAGGACATATATCTGCATTTGTCTCTTACGAACATTTCCTGCATTGCATTCTCACAGCCTTAAGGATGTCTGCAATGGGCAAATGCAACTAATTAAATCAAATTTCAACGAACAGTGATACAGCTATAAGCAGTCAGGGCCAATTTAGTCATTTCATAGCATGGGGTGATGTTAGCGTATGGGAGGTGGAAGGTCATTGTATGGTCAATGCCTGGACCCTCTGGTTATTTGATGGGGCTCTCCCTGATATTGATCATTCTAAGTAAATCAAAGCTGCAGGGAAGTGTATTTTAGTCATATTGTGTACTACAAAAAATTGGCACTGGTTTTTGGATACACATTTTCTTTTCTGGCTCTACCTATAGCTTGGAATCCACATTCCTGGGTCAACACCTCCAGTGAGAGTCGGAGGGAGTGCTGGCCAACTGTCAATTATTGCTATGCACACAAGCTGCAGATACCCAGTGCACATCACCACTTGGGAGATGAGACCATTGATAGAGAAAAGAAAACACAGCAGGCAAAATAACGCATTCCTCCCTTGGTTTTTTACTGTTTACGTAGCTAAGAAATTAAGCAGAATTGGGCAGATGAAAAGAAGCAAATAAAAAAATAGACAAAGAAACTGAGAGCTTTATGCTTTTATGTGCTCAGTATGGGCAGTCACAATACACAGTGATCAGAAATAAATGAACAAACAAATAGAAATAGCCTAATAGTGCAGTAATGCAATTTCCATAACTACTATGTGTTCAGAATTTTCTATTATCATGATTAAAATTTGATTTGTGTTACTACTGGAATGTATATGTGCACTTAAACAACCCATCACAGTGAAATTATACGATCACACTTTAGCTGCTGATCGCCTTGGTCAAGTCCCAGCTGGAAACATTTAATAGTCACATTTTGATTTATGCCAGTAAGCACTTTAGTTTCAGCCCTCCAGTCTCCAAACGTATATATTTGATTGGTTTTTGTGGACCAACCAACAACCAAGTCCACAGGCATCCAAAGCAACGGTGTGTCGGCTCCACAGGGTTGGGCAAAAGTATAATGCTGTTATTAATATTTGCAATTTTTGGGAATTTCCTCAAAGAAATCGAGCAGACAGAATATGTTTTACCTTAAATAACAACAAAAAGGCCTGATGCCGCACACCGCCATTGAGTGCTCCGCCACGCTAAACTGAAACACCTCTACCTACATACTAAATTCTGTGTAGTGGTCAATAGTTCTTGAATCAATAACATTGTTAATGGATGGCATTTTTGACTGCAGCCACTTTTGGTAACAGTAGTAGCAAAGTACTGCCATCTTTATTGTTACACAACGCTGTAAAAGGAATATATTTTGTTTAAAAACAAGCCAGGATTAATCTGACCGGATAACCATTTTATAGCTTTCATACTCACATAACAATTTTAGTCACAGCTATTTTTTAAGGTCACACCTGCGGCAGAAATATTTGACTTTAACGTACTTAAAAAGTTTGCAGATAGCTATTGTACTTTTTTGTCATTTGAGGATTAAACGTTACTTCAACATTTGTTATTGTCATCAGCTTCACCTTCATGACCACTTGTGATTGCAACTGAACAAAAATGATAGTAGTATCGTCAAACTGCTCCAAATGTTGGCTATGAAGTGCACTTTAAAGGAGCATGAGGCTCCTTTTAAGAAATGAAACTCTCTGGCGCCACCCTTCGCCACGACGGCTGTCGGGGGTACTGCAGCCAACAGTGAAGCCGGCACGGGAGAACGGGGAGAACGTGCATGCAGCGTCATGTGACGTCACATCCGCAGCCCAGCGCGGGAAATTGGGCCCGAATTGCAGCACATTTTTCAGCACACAGCCTGTTCAAGGCAACGGAGAGATACACTAGAGGGCTCATTCTTTTGGGTTTGGAACGCTTCATCTGACATTATTACTAGAAAACTTAAAACGTATACGAATTTTTTTCATAAATCCTGCCTCAATCCAGCCTCAAGCTCCTTTAAGGTAAAATATTTGTTTTGATATCTATTAAAATAGGATACATCTGGAGAAGATGTCCCCTGGATGTCTACTTCGGGAACGTTCTGGACTGTCCAACTGGGAGGAGGCCGAGGCAGCCCTAGGACCTAGGATTATATCTCTCAACTGGCCTGGGAATACCTCGGTATTCCCCCAAAAGAGCTGAAGGAGGTGGGAGAGGGATGTCTCGGCCACTCTGCTTTGGCTGCGGCCTCCATGTTCCAAATTCAAACTAATATGGCGCTTTTGCATTAGTCTCACTTCTCCTCGGTTCTACCCGCTATGGCCCCATTTTGCGCTTTCGCACTAGGGCTGAGACGGGTAAAGCCGCTCCAAGTCGATACTTTTTTCTGTAACCATTTCAGTGAGGTTCTTTGCGGGCTGAGCAAGCACTATTTCTGAGGTCACCACCCTCCTCGCCACTGATTGGTCGGGGGGCGGGGCCGTCACCACCCTCCACGCCTCTGATTGGTCGGGGGGCGGGGCCGGCAGACGTTTGAATCAGGAAGCGGGAGTCAGCGCGAGGCGACTCGCGGCTCGCAGCGATTTTATTATAAAGCGCAAAACGTCTGTTTGGTGATCCAACTCTGAGGTGCAGATGTTCATAAACCTGGTGGCTGTCGAGAAAAAATTTAAAAAGGGATGTAGACGGGCTGTTTTACTCTCAGCCGCTCGCGGCTCCAGCTGATTTCTCATCAGCGCCGACATGAACAAAGCGGTTGCGCAATCGAGTACGTCACAGCAGCTTCACCCCAACCTGCCCGCTTCTCCCCTGGCAGTGCGAAAACACACGTGTGGAACCGTGCCGTACCGCACCGAGCCGAGCCGGGCTCAGCCGATACTAGTGCAAAAGTGGTTAATGGATGGCTAAAAATAGTCAAGAAGCACTTCACAAAAGCTGCTTTGCTAGGTCATAATAATTTTGCAAATTAGTATATAATGTAATATGTGAATATTCATGAAATATAAAAAAGTATAAAAATAAATTTGGGACAACATGAAAGAAACTATAACCAGTACTGCACAGAACACAAACAGTTGGTTCCTGAGAGCACAATTTCCTTTCCACTACCACTGGCATTTCTCTCCACCTCTGAAAGACGCACCATGATGGTTGACCTTGACGAATTGGATACTGGTGAGAGGAGCAGCACGTAACTGGATGAGGAGGTTAAAAAGCAAGCTGGGTTCCCATGTCAAATATATAAATATATATATATATATATATATATATATATATATATATATATATACATATAAAATATTTTATTTATTTATTTTATATATATATATATATATATATATATATATATATATATATATATATATATATATATATATATAATTATTTTACATATTATGTATTATTTACATTTATTATTTATTATTTTATTTATTTATTATTTCTTATATCAGGCAGCACGGTTACCTAGTGGTTAGAACTACCGCCTCACAGCAAGAAGGTTCCTGGTACAACTCCCGGGCCCGGCGAAAGTCTCTCTGTGCGGAGTTTGCATGTTCTCCACATGCGTGTGTGGGTTTTCTCCGGGCAGTCCGGCTTCCTCCCACAGTACAAAAACATGCAGGTTAGGTTAATTGATCATTCTAAATTTGCCCGTAGGAAGTGTGAACGTGCATGTTGACTGTCTCTACATGGCCCTGCGACAGACTGGCGACCTGTCCAGGGTTTACCCCGGCCTCTCGCCTATAAGGAGCTGAGATAGGCTCCAACAGACCCCTGTGACTCTGTACATGCTAAAAAGAAAACAAGGTATAGAAAAAAATGGATGGCTATATCAGTATATCAATATACTTGTCAAATTGTAGTTGCTATTTAAAATAAAAAACAATAAATGGCAGTGTGTAACAGTTATTTACAAGGAGAGCAACAAGTTACTGGCACCAGATTATTGTTGGCAAAAAAAAAACAATACACAATGTTCCATCTGGACATTTGTCTCCCTCCTGATAATTCCCACGCAAAGCTGCATGACCCAATAAACAGAATATGCATTCATCTGTAGTAGATAAAGGAGGGGTTGACAATCTTCCTCATATATCCCCTATATGTCTCTTGGGAGAAGTCACTTCAGACACCCAAAAATTTCCTCTCATGAACAGATTGTGTTGCGGCTAAACAGCGATTGAACTATAATTTTAACTGACATCTGTCTAATTCAGGTGGCCAACCTATTTAATTGGAGCTCCCTTCTTCCCATTTTTAATTCACCAATATTATTGGTTGCAAACCTTAAGCCCCAGATTTACTTTATTCCAGTGAGCCGAAATATATGACTTGTGTTTGTTTACTATTGTTGTAATAAAGTGTCGTAACTTTCCACCTGCCTCTGTGGTTTATTGGGGATTGAAAAGAACCTACCTACCTACCTTGTGACAATTGTTTTTTTGTTTTATAGATAATACATCCCTTCTATCTATCTATCTATCTATCTATCTATCTATCTATCTATCTATCTATCTATCTATCTATCTATCTATCTATCTATCTATCTATCTATCTATCTATCTATCTATCTATCTATCTATCTATCTATCTATCTACAGATACATATACAATACATTCACATAAATATCATAAGACTGCACACTGCATTATGTCTCAATTCCATTCAATTTTATTTATATGGCATCTATTACAATACAAGTTGTCTCTAGGCGCTTTCCAGAGATCCGGATCATGACCCCCAAGCAATTATTACATAAACAATGGCCGGTAAAAACACGCCGAGTGGGAAAAAAACCTTAAGCCAAATGGTGGCAAGGAAAAACTCTTTAGGAGGGAAAAAACCTTGAGCAGGACCTGGTTCATAAGGGGGGACTCCCTGTACAGAAGAGAAAAAGAGGGGGCAGACCAGCACAACAAACTAGAGATCAATGGAGCGCAATTATGGTGATGAGATACTTCTAAATGATAATTGTGGATCGAGCTGAACAAAGGAAAGAGAAAGTGTGAAAAAGGGTGAGGGGGCACCACAGTGGATCATCATCACGCAGCATATCTACGACAAAGCTATGTTTAAGATGAGCTGCTCTAGTCTTGTTCTATAGCTGCAGCTATGACTACTGGCCCTAATCCACTACAGTTTACACTAACTATAGGCTTTACTAAACAGAAACCTTTTAAGTTTGGGTTTAAAGGTGGAGATGGTGGCAGCCTCCTTAAACCAAATTGGAAGTTGGTTCCATAGTAATGGAGCCTGATAGCAGAAGCCCGGTCCGCCTTATCTATATTTGGATACTCTAGGAACTACAAGTAAACCTGCACTCAGAGAGCAGATAGCCCTATTTGTATCTGACTAGTATTAGTATTAGACAGTAAATTAACAAGTGAATATAGTAACTTGAAGCTAAAATGTCACTAAAGAACAATTGTGAAAAGTACAGTTACATTTTTATTTAAAAAAACTTACATTTCAGAAAAATTAAGGGAGGTTAATATAAACCTATGGTGTGCCACGGCCTTCTTGCCATTTGGTAACTTAGGAACATCGCAGTGACTGGTCAGGAGGTGTGTGGAAAACCCAGGCAAACACAATAAAATTAGGCCAGACCTGCTATCTGCAGTGAATTGCAAATGCAAATCTTTAATAAGTCTGTGTGAGTCATTTTAAATAATCTCCTTCACAAATTTGCCCTCTGAAAGGGAAACCCTTTTAATATGCAACAGAAACGCATACAAAAACCACTGTTCATGTCTTTCCTGGAATAACTTACCCCTGCAAAACCATCTCAATCACCAATAGCAATACTTTAAAACAAAGTTTCTGCCAGTCAAAAACAGATCTTTAATCCGTAATATTGAGTTTCCTTATATAAACCATAGCTGTCTGAATCTGAAGAAGCCATTGCTGATGAATTTTACATGTTCAACTTTTGCAGCCCAAAATCAAATGTAGTTTTTGATGCAGATTTATCTCCCTGAGCACTTTTAATTCCACCATTTCTGAGTACTTAATTTCCTTTTCAATATATTGACGTTTAAGTAATGAGTTATTTTACAGGGCAAACCATGTCACCCTTATGACCTCCTGCCTGCAGATGGTCAGTAGAGCACCAGGAGGTGCAAGATTGGTGGGTTTTCATTAGCAGGGCTCTGAGGTAGTTTTATGGACCTCAACCACTGGTATGTATCTCATATATTGTGTACGGTAAGTTATATGCTCCTTTTTTTTTTTATTGAGTGTTTCAGAAACAAAGGAACTATCTAGGCTTTGTAGCTTACCATCACCAAGTATGAATAAGGAGTGAACTTTGAGTGTCCTTAGAAAAGCACAATAAAAATCTAATGTATTATTAATATTATCGTTATCATTATCATTATTATTATTATTATTATTATTATTGGTGCTGTCAAGCGATTAAAAAAATTTAGCAATTCATTAATTATTAATTAAGATCTGTAATTAATTAATCTCTTTTTTAACCTCACCTAAAAATTGCTGAGAAAAGCCCTCAATTTGAGGTATTTTCCTTTAAATTAATTACATTATTGAGGCAGATCAAAAGATTGATATATAACAACAAAAAAGTGGCTTTATAAAGTAATGTATTTATTTTTAACAGATGCATTCCTAGCCATTTACATCCACTTGAGAAGAACATTCACCAGCCTCTCCTTTGCAGACTTGCGCATGTGCGATGTGCTCTCCTCCAGTTTAGTTTGGAGAAGAGCGTTGCTGTGGCTTGATAAATAGCTAACATCGTTGCTGGTAACGTTAGCTGTGGCTGCGCTCGCGACCGGGTGCTTTGCGTTTATGTGGTAGCTACACTTGAGCTGCTTCAGTGGTGAGCAAAGTCCTTAGCACAAAGAACACATATCACTCTACCTTTATCAATGGTGCCATTTGGGCCTTTTAGAAATGTAAACTCCCCATTCACTGGGCCGCCAACTTTCACATGCTTTCACCTCTCTTCTCCGCTACTCCCCATTCCTCCCCATGCCTGTCCAGCTACAGTGGGAGTCTACCAGCATCTGCTAAACACACCCAAACACAGGGACAGGCAATCAATGTCCATTTCAAGGCGGGACTGACCATTGCGTTCCACCCCTAACAACTCAAGCACAAGAAGCACAAACACTGATTTCATAATAAAGGTAACTTGCAAACAGAAAAAGTAAAGTTAGAAATTAAAAATTAGATTAAGCGATTAAAAAACATAACGGACTAAATATCCCTGTAACTAATTAATCACAATTAACGAGCTAATTTGACACCCCTAATTATTATGTCAATGCCATCGTAATGTATGCAAACATCATAGTGTATGCAAACACAGAAAAGTGAAACAGAGGAACTATCTAGGCTTATTCTTTCTTTACCTCTCTATCTTATTCAACGTTCATCTCATCATTCCAGTTTTATTTTTCTTCTTTTTCTTTGTCATCCCATTCTTCTTTTATTTATTGATGTTTGGAAAACAACTAGAGTAGTGCACCATTATCACCAAAAATTATAGAGTGGTAGTTTGCTGAATCAGTAGATCTTTTCAGGTCCTTCACTCAGTACGTTCACATGCAGCGATTCAACCTGGTTGCAGATCGGTTTGAGACATCTGACAGACTTTTAAACTGCATGTGAACACCTTAAGCTGGTCAAGTCAACCTGGTCAAGCCGGATTCATCAACCCGCTTGCAGCACCTAGATAAGCCAGTCGCAAGCCAGTCGCAACCAGGTTAATGCCATGTGTACGGAGACATGGATATTGCAGTCTGCGCATGCTCGAGATTTTCCCCCGGGTGGGGTTTTCCCCCGGGGGAGGGGATTCACCCGGAAGTGAAAGGAGACGACGCGACGCGTGCTCAGTAGTAGCACCCTGATGTGTCGTTTGACTGCTTCAGGGGTGTCGTCAAAAAATTACCTATTCTGACATTTCATATATAAATACTGTATTTTCGCGACCATACGGGCGCCGTGTGGAAAGGCATACCCTCAGTCTTGTGTCATTTCTGTATTTAAAAAACACACGGCGCACCGACCGAAAAGGCACACACACAAGAACACACACACAAGCACACAAGCGTGCGTATTTAAAAATACAGCGGGAGCAAAACTTTGTTTGATTGTAGGCTACTTTATTTCAGTTTTTACATTAATCAAACCCATCGAAGTCCTCATCCTCTGTTTCTGCATTAAAGAGCTCCGCTAAATCAGCTGTGCCAGTCTGAATTCCTCACTGTCAGAGTCACGTTCCGTGCCGTGCGGCGCCTCGGAAATGCACGCTTTTGCAAAAGCTCGCAAAATAATCCCAGCAAACACGTTAGCCCACGCATCAACAATCCATCTGCAAACTGTGGCATAACTTGCCCGGCGCTGCCTTCCACTCCTGGAGAAACTCTTCTCCCTCTCAGTCATCCGTCGCTCTCACGCCGCTGCAGCCTTAAGTCTGATTTATGGTTCTGCGTTAACCAACGCAGAGATTACACCGTAGGTTATGCGGCGACGCACACGTACGGTGCGCTTTGCCGCGTACGTTACGGCGTAGGCTCTGCGTCGATTTAACGCGGAGCCATACATCAGGCTTCACTTTGAACGGCCGGTTCACACCGCCCGTTCAAAGTGAAGCCGGCTGGAAAAGTCTCTTTAGGCAGTCTTTCTTTTAAAAGTCACCATAGTTTCTGTCCATCAGCGTGGCAACTAAGCACAACAGTGAACGATGACTTCTACTCTGGTGCAGTTATCGTGCTCAAGTTATTGCTACAAAATAAACGGGACTTATGCATTCACAGTCAGAGCGATGCAGTGCGGTTTTTAATTATATTTTACTCTGGGGTGTCGTGAGATTTTATTCACTTTTGAAAGGTGTCATGACTGAAAAAAGGTTGAGATAGGCTGTTTTAGACCGATTATTAATAGGAAAGCAGTTAGAATGCACTTTTTCCTTTCCTTGTTGTTAAGCGGAGGTCAACCGGAAGTGGCTCTTTGTTGAAATGGTTACCTTGGGTACAGCGCCACCTAGCGTCACGGAGTCAGCCATGCTCTGGTTACAGTGGCTTATTCAATCTGATTCAGTCTGATCTCAGAACAGCATGTGTAATCAGACAAGTGATCCAATCTTCTGCATGTCATTATCTGATCAGATCTGCAACCAGGTTGAATCGCTGTATGTGTACGTACTGACTGTAAAAAAAAACACACAAAAAACAAGACAGAAAGGACAGGGGTGGACGGTTCCGGCTTCTTATGTTGTACCCCGGTCCCCTAGTACTGTAAACTTACCTCATATTACAATATTCTAAACAAGGAACCTTGAACTGAATAACAATTGACCAGTATAACTCTTTTTAAGTGATCTGTTTTTCCATTTTTGCTTAATCCCGTTCAGGGCCATGGGGTGCTGTAGCCTATCCCAACCCTCATCATGATAAAAGGCAGAATACACCTTGGACCAGTCCACTGAGAGACAAACATCACCATGTTAAAATCAATTATTTCTTCTTCTTCTTGGTTTTTGTACACTGGTAGGCAAATGTCCAAACCTTGACTCTAAGGTTTAGGATTACTAGTACTACTTTTTGCTTATTCAAATGAACTGATTGCCACACCACCTTGTCTTCAAGGTCTTCACTTGTCTGTTAATGATTTGAGACAGGTGTGTTGAAAGCTAAAAAAGGCATGGCAGTGGGTTTTGAGGTCCAAGATTGGGAAAAAATTGTTTGATGAATGATAGATAATGGATAATGAATGTCTGGCATGACAAAATTAAATGTAAAATGAATATAAACAAGTACCCTCTTGCACTTTAAGGGGAAATTTACTGTTTTGCTCTTGTATCTTAAGACCCTTTTATCATAAATGAACAATGACATTTATATAACATTTTTATGGCTCTGCAATTCCAGGAGACAGTAAGGACAAAAGAAAAAAAAAAAAAAAAAGAAATCGGGAGCCAAATTATTTTTGTGTCCTGGAAACAGCTCATATTTAAGAACTCAGATAATTCTTCCAGAAACTACAGCTGAATACATGCTAGGAAGTGCAGCCCCATGGCAACAGTAAAGGCATCGGACAGTATTTTCAGTGTGACAATTTTTTAATCCCTGTCTATGTGTGTGCATGTTTGTTTGTGCGTCTCTGTTCAGGGCTTCAAACACTTTTCGTCTAACATGAAAATGAACTCTGAAATGCTGCGATGCCATAATGCAAATCAGCTAATTTGCCCCACAGTAACAAGAAGATGTGCTGGAATACAGCAACAGTTATGTTGTTCAAACCACTATAAACATAAAAAATGGAATTTAGATAGTGTGTATGTGCTTGCAAATATTTAGTGGAAAAGGGACTTATTAAAGTATAACCTATTTTATATTTTAAGTATTACAGTTTTCCAAACTGATACTGATAGATTTTCAAATCTAATCAAATAATCTTTCCTTTGAGTATGACAGTGGCAGATCATCGATTGAAGCAGATAAAGCAGTGTTTGATAAGAATACACATAGTAGAGTGAGTGTGGCATATTCTTAAGCTAAAAACTGACAATAAGCTTATTAAACTGCAGGGACTGCTGGCCAAAAGTAGAATGATTTGATACACAGTGTTTCTCTTCCCTCACTGATCAATATGGTTCATGTGGCAATCTATTTTTGTGATCATAATTTGTAGAGATTGTAGAGAAGCACTGTGATCACGTTTATGCTATTTCAGTAGAAAAACAGAAAACATGGTTAAGATGCAAATTTTATACAAGGCTCAACTAAATATTTACATCACTGAGGATGTTTTTTTCCCCTGTTGTCTTCTGCGCTGTCTGTCAGATAAGTCTCATAATTTTAAATTTGTCAAAGCTTAAGGGTTGTTTCACTGTTCTGAATTTCATATCATTACATCATGCATATACTGTATTACATTATGCATGTAATGATGCAAATACCATGAAAAATTGTATCACTGTTAATATCGATAGTTGTGGAGATTCATATTTCAGATTAAGATTAATTTTGTTGTTTATTTTCTCAGTTCCACTTTTACCTCAAATTAAATCTTTACCAGTTCGACATATTTATGCTTAAAAATGTTATTTTGAAAAACATATCATGAATAAAGATGTCGGATAAATTAAGTAAGCAAAAGAGGATGGAGACAATGAGATAGAAAGAAGTTCACATTAACCACTTCTGTCGCTCCTGTTTCTCATATACTTACATTAGTTTGGTTGATTTTGAAATAGTTTATAGTGTAAATCCTACATATGGCACATTTTAAAAAGAAATATACTAAAGTCTCATTTTGTAGTTTAGAGCTTCATTTTGATTAAGGTTATTGTTTATATTATATTATTGCATTATTGCAGTTTGATTTCATAAAATCCAGCAGGATTGTCCATTTTACAGGTTCATTTTATAAAAATTTTGTTTTCGAGGAGCATGACCTTAGACACCCAAAGCTTATTCTGGCTGACAATTTTATGCTTCATGCTCTGCAGAGTCACCAGCCCTCGTTGGAATGGAATGGTAAGACACAGGCAATAGATATGTTATGTTATTCCAAACCATCCACAGCAGACTACAGTGTATATTTAGTTTGCCTGTTTTCTCATGTAGCATGAAACTATCATTACTTAATATGGCTATAGTCAAACTCCCTGAGTAGGAAATTATTAATAGCTTACTAAGTAAAGGCATACACCTATAAATTTGATGAATTTGTGGTTCTATAAACTTCAGAGCCCCAATAACAAAACATGAGAGAGAGAGAGAGAGAGTCTGGGTGTTATTTATTTATTTTGTTGAAATGTTAGCTTGCAAATTGAGGTGGGATGCAGACAAATAAATTGATTCAAAAGCAGACTGACACATACAATTCAAAGTGAACTTCTCTGCAGTGACATTTAATGCTGCCTTTCCCATGTGGCTTGGAGAAAAGAGGAATGATAAGGGCACTTTTAATTAATTCTCCTGCTGTCTCACCCCCATCCATTGCTTCTCCTTTTCTTCAAATAAAATTATATTTCCTCCAAACTTCTACATCCTTCAATCATCTCACTGTTCCCAACTTTGTGTGTCCTTCACTTAGGCAGGAGCATGTCTTTAAACCTACTTATGAAGTGTTACAACATTTCCAGATGTCAAAACAGAGCAAACATTTCCAAGTATAGTTGAGATGAGTAGAGTCGAGTAGGTACTAGTGGAAAAGTGCCATAAGACAGCTCTAGTGAAGGTGCTTAAATACATCTGCTCCAATGCAAATTAGACAGGGACTAGTTTGTGTCTCTAATGGCACTATTCCACTAGTACCTACTCGGCTCTACTCATCTCAGCTCGGCTCGACTCAACTCGGCCCGGTTTCTTTTCCATAACAATTCAGCACCTGGAGCAGAAGTAGGCGGGGTTGGAACGAAGTTGCTGTGACCTATTTGTGTGATCTAAACGAAGAACACAACAACACTAAAGATGTAGAACATGGTGTAGATGTTAAACGTGCTGCTGGGTCTGTGGCTTATGTTCGATATCAAGTTAAAAAATGAGAGTGAGAGAAGCTTCAAGTGGCAACATTTTTTAATGTATTATTTTTTTGTCATGGCGCTGCTGAAAAGCCCCTTGGTAGCAGCTACAGTATGAAGTGACAGAGCTCCTGGTAGATCTTGCAGTTTCTTATCGCTGCGTCTCAATAGCTTTTTAATTCTCTCCTCAGCCACCAGGTTTAGGAACATCTGCACCTCAGAGTTGGATCACCAAACAGACTTTTGCGCTGCCATTGCCTGTCGGATAAAATGAACAAGAAGCCAATGGCAGAGTCGCTCTTTCGCTGATGTCCACATCCTGACTCAAGGGGCTTTCACATAGAGGGCGCAAAGCGGCGACCACCGCCGGCTTTCCCATTCATTGTGTATGTACTGCCGCGATGCAACAGCGGACTGCTCTGCCGCCGAGCAAGAGGGTGCCTGCCGCGGCGTTTGCGCCAACCTGTCTGCGCCCGAATTGAACATTTTTTAATTTCACTGTGCAGCGCTGTGACAACATCTCGGCGCGACCAATAGGAGAGAAGATGGTGGAGGGTGAAAAAAAACTTGTAGGTTGTAGATCAGAGATGATCAAGATGGAGAAAAAAATTATCTTGGCTGTGAGTCTGTGTGAGGAGCTGTGGAATACGAGACTGCAGGCCTATCGTGACCTCAATAAAAAGAGAGTGGAGAGAAATCTCCCATTTGGACATACCAGGTGTGTTTAAAAGTGGTAGAAATGTGATATTCTTTTGCTCTTTTTGCTCTTGGACCAACTCTCCCCAACAGGCTGTCAAACTGCTCCCTGTTCAAACCTGAAGTACCTGGAAGCTCATCATGGAGCCGTAGCTCCCGAACGCCATGAGGATTTCATGGACCCATACCCTCCTTGCTGCTGCTGCTCGTCTCCTCCTCAAAAGAAGAAGAAATAAAGCCAGTACTTTTCTTTGAAGCAGGGACAGATACATTTTGCAAACCGAGCTGTAGGCTACTGTACGTCCAAACAAGTGGGAAAAGGGCGCCAGACCGGAAAACTTTTTTTTTCAAGCAACTTGCAACAAATATGTGCGCGATGCGCGCATGCACGCCTTGCTCTGCGCCGACTCTGTGCCGACTCTGCGCCCAACCGGTGGTGTAACGCAAACTGCGCTCTATGTAAAAGCAGCTTCAGACCTCTGACTCCCAACCCCCTGACCAATCGGTGGGGTTTAGTGTGATGACATCAGATACAGCCCGACTCAGCCCGCTTAGAACTTCGGCTGAGTAGTTACAGAAAAAGTATCTACTCGGCACGGTTAGACCCCTATTGGGAAAGCGCCACACCGAATGGAGGCGAGCTGAGCCGAGCTGAGTACAGTAGGTACTAGTGGAAAAGCGCCATAAGTAACATCACAAAAATAACATGTGGAGTTCATCTAGGATCCATTTTGGGTCCATCTTTATGCTCTCACACTTGCTCAAATTATGAAAAAGAAAACAATGTGTTTCAATAAATATGCAGATGACACACAAATCTATATAACAATAGCACCAGGAGACCATAATCCAATTCAAGCATTGATAAAAAACATTGATCAAATTTAAGAGTGCATGTGCCAAAATATTCAGTTAAATTAAGAAAAAACAGGATAGAGTTTAGAGCCGATCAAGAAAGTCCTCTCTCAGCTTCAAGCAATGAAACTAAAAAGATCCAACACTGGAATCTGGGTGTGGTTCTGGACTCAGACCTGAATTTAAGCAGCCACATTGTGACAATAATGAAGTCAGAATTAAATTAAGAATTAAAGTACTAATGTCTCAGCAGGACTTTGAAAAAATTATCAAAGGAAGCACTAAAGCCAGTACTTTTCTTTGAAGCAGGGACAGATGAGACTTGAAACTTGTATCTTCTGGAGACTGGACTACTGTAACGCTATTTTCACAGGTCTCCCCAAAAATCCATTAAACAACTGTTCAGAATGTTGCTGCCTGAGTCCTCATTAAGACCAACAGAGTGGACTATGTACTGTAACTCATTTTCTTCAATCTTAACACTGCCTTCCTGTCCAAATAAAACTCAACACATTGTATAATGTCGCTGTTCGTTTATAAATCTCTGAAGGGTTTTGGGTTTATATACATCCCGGATCTATGGAGCCAAATCAAGGCCAAAAGTTTTGCTAATTTGAAAATAAAATTTGAACCTGAAAATTCTTTTTTACAGTTTCAATATTTTTTTTTCAGTATCAGATCTTTTTTTCAGTTTCAGAACTTTTTATTTCAGTTTCAAATCTTTTTTTCAGTTTCAGATCTTTTTTTTCAGTTTCACATCTTTTTTTTCTGTTTCACTTCTTTTTTTCAGTTTCAGATCTTTTTTCAGTTTCAAATTTTTTTTTCAGTTTCAGACTTTTGGCCCCGATGTGGCGTGGGGGGCGTGGCATCAACTGAGAGGGGCGTGGCATCATGAGTGACAGCATAACAGAGAAGGCGGGGGAAGTTCCTCAGTCATGTTGCCTTCAGGAAACGTAGGTTGCAGAAGTTATCAGTAGAAGTATGATTCAACACTGTATACACCATATTCATGTGATTGGCAGTGGAAAAAACGGATACTAGTGACCAGTGTTGTGCATGAACGCGTTCAAATGAACGCGTTCATTGAACACGTTCATTTCTGTGAGAACGTTGAACTGAACGCAACATATTTACACATAAAGAACTTGAACGTGAACTTGTTCATTCTGCAGATCATGAACTGGAATTTTAACTGTTCAGATTATGTGAGTTGCAGCTTCACTGTTTAGGTCCAATTATTACGGAATAATCCTTCTTATTTCACCAGCGGGCGGCTCGCACATTTAAAATGCTCGACGAGCCCGGTGCAGTCTTTACGAATGAAGCCTGAATTATGGTTCCGCGTTACACCAACGCGGACCTAGGGCGTAGGGTACGCGGCGTGTGGACCGTATGGTTTGCGTCGCCGCGTACCCTACGCCGTAGTCTTCGCCGTCGATTTAACGCGGAACCATAAATCAGCCTTGACGGGTGAAGAGAGACGTTGCAGACGCAGCGTCAGCGAGCCGTCAGATGATGATCCGCTTATTATTATCTGCGGGAATTTTACACATCGTCTCCCAAAGAGTCTGACGGTAGAAAACTAACCTTTCTGTGAAGATTATGTCCACCTGCTCTGAGAAAACAAGTCTGAACATCTGCCTCGTCAACTTGTAATGTGAAATGTCATGTGGAGTTAAAGCATCAGTCCAGTGTGAGGAAATATCTGCGAGTCCTTAACAATCAAAAAAGTTCCCAGAAAGACCAAGAGGTCTGATTTCCCAGTAACAGGTAGACAAATTGATAATGCACTACAATGTTGGAGATTTACAGCCTCTGAATAAAGTTGAAACGCCACCAGGACAATACATGATTGTATTCGGCAGGAGTCTCCAACCCTGTCTTGCATGTTTTACATGTTTCCTTGCATCATCACACCTGATTCTAATTAATGGCCGTCATCAGTTTGTCATCCAGGTGTGCACAAGTCTGTTAATGACAGTCATTTATATCAGGGTTCTGAGGGGAAATATCTAAATTAAAACATGCAGGACAGGGGGTCCTGAGGACCAGGGCTGAAGACCACTGGTATACGGTGAACAGTTTTAGGATGGGGGGGGGGGGGGGTTTCATTCATACTTCTCACCTAAAAATATTGAAATGAACTGAATTTGAACTAGTTCAAAAAGTTGCAAACTTGCACAACACTGCTAGTGACACATTTCTGTTTAAAAAGCTGTTTTAGACCGTACTTGGTAGTATGTGGAAGTGGGAAATAAAGTGTGGCTGTTGAACTGTACAGTCTGGCATAGTTTATTGCTTTTATACTGCGATTGGTGCCAAGTACGGTCTAAAACAGCTTTTTAAACAGAAATGTGTCACTAATATCATTTCTTTCCACTGCCAATCACGTGAATATACAGTGTTGAATCATACTTCTACTGATAACTTCTGCAACCTACGTCTCCTGAAGGCAACATGACTGAGGAAGGTCCCCCTGTTATGCTGTCACTCATGATGCCACGCCCCTCTCAGGTGTTGCCACGCCCCCACGCTAGATCGGGGCCACAAGTCTGAAACTGAAAAAAAAATTGAAACTGAAAAAAAAGATGTGAAACGGAAAAAAAAAGATCTGAAACTGAAAAAAAAGATTTGAAACTGAAATAAAAAGTTCTGAAACTGAAAAAAAAATTAAACTGTAAAAAATAATTTTCAGGTTCAAATTTTATTTTCAAATTAGCAAAACTTTTGGCCTTGATTTGGCTCCATAGGATCCCCTGGTCTATTATGAACCAACCAGAACCCTCAGGGTCAGGGTCAAGCCAACCTTCTGTACCCAGAGTTAAAAAAATGTGCTGAGTATTCAGCTTTTATGCTCAGTTATCTCCCACAATGCACTGTAACTTTTGTTTCTTATATTTCATCTGTTTGATTATTTTTAACTTCTGTCAGTATTTCCTTTCATTTATATTCTGCTGTTAAACTCTTTTACATTTAAATGTACTTTCAAACCCTTGCAAAATGACCCAAGCCGTTTCCTCAGAGGACTCGCCTAGCCCATAGCGCCTTGCAAGGGTTCATGTTTTGTTTTTATTTAGATACTGTATAGCACTTTGAATTGTGTTGTTCATGAAATGTTCTATACAAATAAACTGTCATTGCCTTGACTTGCCTTAAAGATTGATACATTTGCTTCCAGACCTTCCAGGGAAGAAGTTTCAGACATCAGTCAACTGAAAGAGGCCTCAAAAAAGACAGAGGACCCATTGGAGAGATAAAATCTCTATGGTCAGTGTCCTGCAGGTGAGCTAAAAGAGATGGCTGGAGAGAGAAAGGTCAGAGGACGGATGTGAAATGGGACACCTCTCATTCAAATTTCCATTATCTTCATAAATACAAAAATGATGGCAGTTCTTTGTGTTCTTCACGCTGTAACCCAGGTATATAAATAAATGAATGGTATAAAAGCTACATTTAGTAAAAGAATGTTGGTTATACAAAAGGTTATAGATTTAATTCGTTTTATTTTGTGTTCTCATTCATTTAAATAAATAGTGTATCTAAAAGTTTAAAAACACATTTACAGACAACATTCCGACTCAAGTGTTTACTAGTATAACTTGTTACTTGTACTGAAATTGCTAATTATTGATCTAAGAAATAATTATTAATCTCTAGATAAGCCATCTCGGTTTCGTTCTCACTTTATTTTCTTATTTAAGTTTACAGTCATTGCACTACTACTACTTTTATGTCACTATATTAGTATCTTTTTATTTGTATTTATTTACTATTTTTTTTTAAATTTATTGTTATTATTTGTTTTATTTTTTGTTTATTTTTATTTATTTTTTGCTATTCCCAAAGGAAACTTAATGATGATAACCATGGGGGGTGGGATGGGGAGAGGGAGAAAAAAAAAAAGGTATGTTCATCTGTTTTGCTCTGTATTGTGGAAACAATCTGCCAATAAAAACATATATATATATAAAAAAAAAAACACATTTACAAAAGTTAAAAATGAGTAATATGTATTTTATTTACAATATGGTATGTGATGTTTCCCTTTCCGACGGTCGGTGAAGGTAACGTGAGATCTACGCGAGGACGTGAGAAGCGAGAGTTGAGGAAAAAGCGCAAGAGAAGAGTCTCTGTATAATTTTTTAAGACTTCACGCCGTGTTTAGGTTGATGAGAGGGTCCACCTGATTGTATAAAGTAATGGTCGAGTTTCAGCTCGAAGCTTGTGGACTGGGCTTTAGAAAGAAAGATATAACCTGCAGGGTTTTTTCTTTCCAAAACTGCTTTGGTGGAGAACAGGACGATACAGAACCGGACCGGGATTAACAAGTTTGCACAAGGTACTTTGTTTTATTTAATTTTCTGCTCACTGAGTGAACTGCGCTGGAGTTTATGGTCCCACCGTACACAAGCATATAGTTTCAGGCCTGTCGCGTCGGGTGTATTTAGATGGCGGCTTTAGACTTTAGGACTGGTTATTAAACACGGAATTAATTTATGTTACACTGTGAGAAGTGATCTGTGGCTGATGTGTTGTGTGGTTGATTTACATTTTCTGGTGAAACCTGAAAGAAAACCCGTTATTTTATTTAATTCTTCTTTATTAAAAGAAGGGGTTTGTTCATACTTTACCTGGCGTCTGGTGTTAGTTACGTTTTTAGTTTTCAAATTTCAGCATTAAAAGGAAACCTGGCTATTAAGACATGTAGGTCTTAAAAGATAAATGTTGGTATCAATTATAACAATGTGATATAAAAAACCTTGTTGATTTCTTCGTTTTTATCAAATTTGAAAATATAATTTAACTCGTAGGTCGCCATTGTTGTTTACATTCTGGGTAGTGACGTCAGACGGTGGCTCCTGCTGGTCCCCGTACACTGTTTTGACACCCAGAAACAGATGAAAACACAGCTAAACAGGGGCCTGTACTACGAAGCAAGTTCAACATATCCAGGATATCTTTTCCTTATCCAGATTCACTAAGCGGGACAATTGCAATCACGCTAAGCGGTCACACGACGGTGGTTATCAACTCGGTATATCAACCCAGGTTTCTCCAATCTGGATATGAGCGCGTGCACATAAAAGGGGCAGTGTTTTCAGCGCATGACCAATCGCAAGCATGGAGAAGTCCGCTGTCAGAGCCGCTTATTTCAGTAGCGAAGAGCAAACAATAATCTTACGGAAATATGATGAGTATAGGCATATAATACAGGCAAAAAGCAACACAGTTGCAGCTGCAAAATGCAGGAAAGACAGCTGGCAAAAGATCGCTGACTGTATAAATGCGTAAATTCATAGGGATATAAACATATATTTGAATATTCTGGGAATCTTAATCTTAAACTGTAAACCATGATCAGCAATATTAAAATAATAAAAGGCTTGCAATATTTCAGTTGATTTGTAATGAATCCAGAATGTATGACATTTTTTTGTTTTTGTGTTTGCATTACAGAAAATAGAGAACTTTATCACAATATTCTAATTTTCTGAGACAGTCCTGTATATATTGGTTCTATAACTATTGTTGTTGACTGATAACTTGTGCTGATGCTGTACCAAAGAATTGGGTTTTTTTTATTTATTTTATTTAATTTTTAATTTTTTCAGGAGGGGGGTATCTAGTATTTTAAAGTGACTTCTCAGAATGTTCGAGGGACGAAATTGAAAGTCCCTTTTTTGCTATCCCCTTACAAATGCATCTTCTTTTTGATTTCTTCTTGATTTATTTATTTAATTGGTATTAGTTTTGGATTGACTGTACATCGATTTTGGGTGATGATTTGTTTTATTTATTCATTGATTGATTTATTTTTTATTTTCTCCTCCACCTCTTTTTTCTTTTTTTCCTGGATCGTTCATACAGGTACTCATCAGGGAAAGCAAAGGGGTTTTGGCGGTCCCTGAATACGCGTTCTCTTCGGAGGGATCCTCTCACGATCCGCGCACCGAGCTCCACTGGATTCTCTTCGAAAGGGCATGTCATTTTCCAAGAGAGCTGATTGGTCAGTGGGCGGTGCTTTTATACCCGGCGATCTGTATCTTGAACATAACCTGCTCCGGAGCAGGTTAGCGGTTCAGCATAAGTTACCATGGCGATGTACCCCGGTAAGAAGTGAACCACCGTCGTAGTCCTGAAAACCCAGGGTTAAACCTGAAGTTACCTCGCTAACCCCAAATCCTGCTTCGTAGTACAGGCCCCAGGTGACGGCGCACCAGAAACACAGATCAAAACACAGCTAAACATTAAGGTGACGGCGCACCTACAAAAAAAAAAAAAAAAAAAAAAAGGACAGCACCATAAAGCATGAACTATAAAAACACCATAAAACTCAGACAGACTAACAGACCACACGTTTCAACTAGCAGATAGCCGATGCTACAATAAAAACCCCAGCCAGATCTGGCGTCATTAAATTAAATAAAGATGTTCTTGCCTATTTGACGTGAAGTCTGCGCCTCCCGTTTCGTCAAAGTCCCGGGCCAGTCCCCTCAGCCTCTGGTCTGTCATCACCCAGCACCGAGGCCGGTTTTAGGGGGGGAGAGGGGTGGGCTATGCCCACCCAAACGTGCATCATGCCCACCGGCGTCTCCATCCCGGCGAGAGCGGAGAGAGGATGGCGGTGCGCTGCAGGCTGTAGAGCCACAGCTACGCCGTCTACGCAGGAGCCTACGCCATAGACGGCGTGGACTCCTGCGTAGCCGGCGTAGCTGTAACCAGAGGCTGAGGGGACTGGCCCGGGACTTTGACGAAACGGGAGGCGCAGACTTCGCGTAAAATAGGCAAGAACATCTTTATTTAATTTAATGACGCCAGATCTGGCTGGGGTTTTTATTGTAGCATCGGCTATCTGCAAGTTGAAACGTGTGGTCTGTTAGTCTATCTGAGTTTTATGGTGTTTTTATAGTTCATGCTTTATGGTGCTGTCCTTTTTTTTAAACTTTTTTGTAGGTGCGCCGTCACCTTAATGTTTAGCTGTGTTTTGATCTGTGTTTCTGGTGCGCCGTCACCTGATTAGGTGTGTTTTCATCTGTTTCTGGGTGTCAAAACAGTGGACGGGGGTTAGCAGGAGCCACCGTCTGACGTCACTACCCAGAATGTAAACAACAATGGCGACCTACGAGTTAAATTTATATTTTCAAATTTTATAAAAACGAAGACATCAACAAGGTTTTTTATATCACATTGTTATAATTAGGGGTGTAACGATCTCACGATACGGTACGATACACGATATTGAGGTCACGATAACGATACGATACGATATTATAGCAGTATTTTTTAACAACCTTGAATGAGGAACATATGACTGGAAACATTTTTATTTGAAAGACACATAATACAAAACAATGCTGTGCGTTTGCCCTATTGTTTCAGTTTGTAATGCTTTATAACTGTTTAAGTTTTAAAGATAAAGCCAGGACAACCATTTTCCACAAACTGAACTAAAAGTAAATGTCAGGTTTGCATTATGCATCTTCAGTTTCATACAAGTACAAATATTTTGCCACAAACTGAATAGTTTCTCTCATGTAGGATTTGACTTTTTTCTTTTCCAGAAATTTAACAACTAAAATTGAATAAATAAATAAAAGTAAATAATTACATACAATTTTACATCATAAAAAAGATTGATTCATGCTCACCTTATAAGTGTAAGAGGAGATTTATTTTTGTTAAGAAGGTTATTTTGGTAATTCAGGGTTCATTATTTTATAAATATATTCTTTATATTCTGTAAATCAGGGACTATAATTACACTAGTCAGTATATCAGTTGTTAGTATGTTTTAGATTGGGCGGAGTGAAACAGCACTAGGTGTTGTGTTGATGTTTTGAAATCCTACGCTGTTGAGCGGACATTGAAGTACACGCAAACTCACGCAGAAGTTGTCCCGTGTTTATCCTACTCACGACCCCAAAAAATCATTTAATAAGGTAAGGCTTAACTCTACACCAATTTTAAATAAGTAAAGGTTCAGAGCTCAAAACGGGACTGCAAAACGGGACTACTTTCTTCTGAGCGGAGTAAGATTTTGGTCCGCTCGGTCGCGGCTGCAGCCGCGGTCGGATGCGCGTTTCTAGTCACCACAATAGATTAATATTAATAACCCAATATTGCGATACAGGTTGTCACCTCCACGACACGTATCGTGACGTTTTTGTATCGCGAAATTTCGTGGCACGATATATTGTTACACCCCTAGTTATAATTGATACCAACATTTATCTTTTAAGACCTACATGTCTTAATAGCCAGGGTTCCTTTTAAAGAGTTAATTCTAAATATACTGTCCTGTGACCCAAATAATTAGAAATAGATTTAATTACAAGTTTTTAGTACGAGAGTACACTGTAAAAGAAAACAAGGGCTACAACATGCATCCTATATTTGCAACATAAGCTGACAAAAACCTTTCAGTTCACATACTAGAATACCAGTCAAAATAGACTTGACACGCATCTTTAGTAAAGCAGGGTGGACAATGACTTCTGGGACTCTTTGAAATTACTCATCACCTTCTGTTTGAGGGCTTTCATTTATTAGAAAGGTTGCAATTCACAGCGGCCGGTGCAACCCTGCTATTTGGCGGTAATTCTGCGCCCTGTGAAATTTTAACTGTAGAGTTTGAACCTATAAGTGGATGCAGGGGTGGTGGAGAGAATTTTAAGTACAAACAAATATGGCAGATGTGCATCGGTTGGCAAGATGAGCTTTGTTGCTCCTTTTTTAAAAAGAAGGAGAGGAAGTAATTGGAGCAAACCATGCAGAAGGCTGTATGTGAGCGCAAATCTGTCTTGTTAACAAGACAGATTTGCGATCACATATGGAAAAGATATATAAAAAACTTTAGTTTACATCACCTACAGTAGTAAATATTTAGGCTTTACATGTATTGTGTGTCTTATAAGACTTATAAGTCCCATACTATGATAAACTCTTGAAAGTGGCCTCTTTTGCATTCTTTTCATACAAGATAATAAAAAGAATGAAGTATGAATCAAGTAAAAATAATGTATGTGGTTTATAAGGAAATTGAACAGCAAATTATGTTTTCCATACATGTTTCATATAATCTTTGTAGTTTTTAATTATAATTCAGTTTTCAAGACATATGCTTTTCTTATATGGAAACATAACATTATATGCAGGTTTTCTGTATGTAAAGTGTACAAAATCTGCAAGGGAATTATGCTTTTTTAAATGTTTTATATAAGTTTGTTATATGTCATCTAATTAAAATGACTAAAACCAGTATAAAAAACCTATATGAGTATGTAGCATTACATATAAGTTTTTTGTATGTTATGGGATATAATGTCATCGTAAACTATATTTATATTTTTTCTACAATAATTCTTATATATTAGTCTATGAAACTTACAATAGCAGTATATAAAATACATACTTTTTATGTATGAATTTATACAAAATCATACATGTGTCCATAGCCAAAAACATATAAATCACATATTGAAGTGACATGACTTCATTTGACACTATACTGACACTGAAATATGATCAAACTAAATTACAAACTAGCACAGACTGCCTGGTCAGAATCTATAACAACTTATTTATACCATTACAATTCCCTTCCAGTTACATAAATGCAATCTGTAAATTCAGCCTTTCAATATCTGTAATACTGAAAACATGGCTGTTAGACAAACTTTTGAATTTAACAGACTTTATTAGCAGCGAACAATTATTACAGTGAAAACAATCTCCCCGTAATGGGTAACACCTGACTACAAATCAGTGTGACATAATAACAACAAAGAACGTAACTTCCAGGGGGATAGTATTGATTGAGTTGCATCAGCACTGTACAGCAGTATCAGTTAGGCAAGTAACGTTACTTGCCTAACTGATACATTATTAAAGTCTATATCATACTGCATTCTTTATGTGGAGTGACTAGACCAGTGTTTCCCAACCCTGGTCCTCAGGGCACACTGTCCTGCATGTTTTAGATCTTTCCCTGCTTCAGAACACTGTGATACAAGTAGCTGTGTTATCAACAGAGTTGTGTAGACCTTGATGACAAACTGGTGACGACTGTTAATATGAATCAGGTTTGTTGAAGCAGGGTTACATCTAAAACATGCAGGACATGCTGACGTACCCTGAGGGCCAGGGTTCGGAAACACTGGACTTGACCATCCTCTGTGATATAAACAGTGACATAGAGGTCAGAACAACAGAGAAAATACAATATAGATGCAGGATTGAGGAAAAGCCCTCTGTTGCAGTTCTTTGAGTGGCTTTTAGCATCATTAAGATCATTACTTTTAGGCTGACTTCAGTGAGAGGTCATCTCTGAGTGTGTTACCTGAACACACTGTACTCACAAGGGCAGGAGATGTTAGTCATGCTGACAGTCTGCATATAAACACCTTACCCCCAAGTCATGGTGAGATGTCACCTTTGGCTTCACAGCGACATGGACCACAGGATAACATGCTGTTTATTCTTCACTTATTTAAGAGATGGAACCCTGAACTAGAAAATACTGCGAAAGCTTTATGTTAAAGGATAAGGTACACAAGTACAGTTTTGGACATTTTTGAAACTGCAAAGCCAGGAATAAGCTGTATGATTTTGTAAATATCCCACAAAAAAAAGGTACATTATATTTTAGTTGCGATATCTGTTATTTTGCAATGTCATACCAGGGAAGGAGTCTTACAATAACTGTTGTAATGTTCTTGAGAATATTCTGAAAGTTTCAGGAACTGACCATCTTCCAGTACAACTGCTGATCTAATCTTGATTTACTTACAAAACAACCACTGGGAATCCAGTAGAAGATGAAATGCCAATAGATGAAACATTGACACATTTGTAATTAAATGGACATACAACCTGCAAAACAAATTGTTATGGACTGATAGAAATAAGAACATCTTTTTCAGCAGAAGTCTTGATTGTATTATTTGAGCTCCAGCTGTCATCATAAATGTGACGAAGTGGAGGAATTGCAGCTGTATATTTTATCTAACAGCCCCTTTATTATTTTTCTACAGTCTACAATATCAAACGTGATGTTGCATACAATTTTTTATGAGGAACACTTTTCTCAGTTTTTCACAGTGAAATTCTTAGATCGCTGACTAAGTACTTATCTAGAATGGTTTATGATATACTGAAATTTAAAAAACAGCGGGTTATTGGCTATTTAATTTTTTTTAACTTTTTTTCCCTCCTTTTTGCTACGAGGATGGTTCAGAGGTCTCGGAAATGCATGTAATACATCCTGTAAGATAAGAAAATTACATGCATTGCATTGCTGGTTTTCAAACATTTCTCTCATCTCTTACAAGATAAAAAACACTACATGTGAATCCAAAAATCTCTGCATCTCTGACATCGACCATTTCTTTGAGTATGTTTAGATTGGACAGTTTCACTTTCCAAGAACATTTTTAATGCTTCTCCACAGCTGCCTTTTAAGGATATTATGTCCTAGATGCATACAGTATTCTCACTCATCCTCTGCTCAGTCCACTTCTTAATCAACCTCAGCCCCAAGATCAATAGGTTCCGAAGGACAATCCAATCAAACACTAATAATAAAAGGCCAATTAAGACATAATCCATTTATCCATCACCTTAAATAAGCATATCTAATTGTCAATGCAAGTCTTCAGCTTCTAGATCATCCATAATGAGAGCCCCTCTTTCAAGGGCAGCTTGGCATAGGCGCCAGCAGCACAAATTCGAATTGCCATATTAGGGATTCACCTCTCCTCCTCATTATGAACTCAGCAGAACAGTGTTGACCAGTTGAGATTCTAAGCATTCTCTCACTGTATAAGAATTGAGTCTGTCAACCCATGTTAGGCCAGTTAAGGAATCCACGTCAAACATGACTATCTAAGCTTTGATGTTCTGCTAACAGATCACATCCTTGATGTTGAAAGAAGAAAACAAATGCTACAGCTGTCAATGAGAAAAAAAGAAAACAAAAAGAACAGTCTTCTATGCCATGGATTAAGCAAACAAAGCAACCTTTTCAGGTTCATAAAGTTAGCTGTTAAAGAGCACCTTGAAGACTTTTCAAATGAAAAGTGATAGATGGCCTATTATCGATAGTTTGGAAAAAAGAAGGAATGTTGTGGAGATAAATAAGATAAATAAAAAATCTGCCAGTCTGTCATAGCCACTTGGCCTTACACTTCTCAACAAGATGCATTTATGCTGCTTAGGCTGACATTATAAAACAATTTCCATCCCCTGAGATCTAAAATTTGAAGAGTTATTTCATAACGATAAAACAGACATCATTTTTCTTTGACGTATGGCAGTCTATGACTATTTGACACAAGCGATGCTTAAAAATACAGAAATAATTGTCCCCTTGGCGATTAGATTATCTGCTGTTAGAAAGTCATATCATGATGCATAGACTAAACAGATTGGCCCTCCATGGGAGTGAAGTGCAGCAAAAGTGAATTGTGCCCTACAAACACGTGTCGATGCCCTTGCAGGCCGCATTTAAAAAAAAGAAGAAGAAAAAAAAACTCACAAAGGTATTCAAGTTCATGCAGTCTGTCTGGTAAAGTTAGGGTTTCTTCTAATCTTTTCATGCAGATGGTGATAACTAGAGGACAAAATGGCTAGATCGTTGGGAAAGTCAGCATATACAAGAAAAGCAGCGTCTACACAATACCTTTGGGTTCGTCTGCTGTAATTTTATGAATAATCCAATCAATGGGAAGCAGGGAAAGCATAGGCAAGATGATACAGCTGTGTCAAACAATAGAGTTTACAAAGAACCACCCAAAAAGGTTTCCATCAAGAATAACATTGCATGTGAATTGTTGGCAAAATGGATTGTGGCACCCAGCTTAGGGGGTGACTCCATAGGACCTCAGGATGCAGTCTATTGGTTTCCCTAGTGACGCAACAATTGTTGTTATTTCATTGGATTTGTGTTGGACTACTTTGGAATGAGTGGAGCAGTATTGTGGAAGTGCCTTAAGATTATATTTGTCATGATTTTGTGCTAAGTAAAGCTGGATTAAATTGAACCTGAATTGAATAGGATATTTTGCAGGGTGTCACAATGCAGACTGTGAACTTGCTACTTAAAATAGATGAAGTTGCTTTTAAAGCAAAGGGTTCCATCCAAGAGATTGGTCAAAGATATTCATAAGGATGAATATTTGGTCAATAGGGCTTGGTTGCCAAGTTGCATTCTGGGACGCGGCGGCCATGTTGGCAGCCTCGTGAGTGTAAGCAAACAGCAGTGTAGTAGCTGTGTAGTAGCAGTGTGGTAGCACCAAGTGACAGACGGAACGCAAAAAAAAAAGTTAAAATGCCGGAAAGGAACTGGAATTTACCGGGATACCTTAAACAAGGAAGCCAGGGACCGGTATATGGAGAAAATAATTATTATTAACGGTTTGGATCCATATGAAATCCCTACTAAAGAATGGAGCTCCGACGAGGACTTACTGCCGCAGTTCTGCACAACCGATGTCTTCGGCTACCTTGTTTGCGTTGTGAGCGCCTACACTTCGAAGCAGTTCCGTTGTTATAAGTCGTTGGAGTCTCATGTGCAGTTCACAAATGGATTGGTGCAGGAGCTTCAGATCATAAAACCGGCAAACAGTGGGAACACGGTTATCCGGTCAAATGTCCATTCTAGCAACTTAGAATGGTGCTTTGTTTGTAGCAGCATGCACACGTTTGCTCTTAACTAGGTGTTACAAAAGTGTAGTTAAGCTATATAAACTAATATTCAGATGTTACACTTTACTGTCATATACATAAATGTCATTAGTCATGTATATACACATAACCAAAGGGTGAAGGTTAATGTTGTTAACCAACTGCCGTTAAGGAATATTAACAGAACACTAACTGAAAAGTCATCACAACATCGTTAATAACGGCTAGATCCTTGTGAATTCTAACCCACTGAAACTACACAGTGGTCCGAAGAGCAGCTAAGGTAGCTTCCAACATGGCGGCTCCGCCAAGTGATGACGTCAAGACAACCAAGCCCTATACTCCGGCTACCCTTTCTAAAGTCGGCTTGCTCCTCTCAGATCTTAGTGACTGAGTAGCTTGTTTTTAATTCCGACCTTATTGAAAAAAGTCACAATTCTGAAGAAAGGCTCCTCATGGCTCTTATCATCTTCTATAGCACAGGTGTAGCTGCTTTGCTATATTATTTATCCACTGAAATTTAGAGGCAAATATTGTACTTTTTAATGTTTATTCATTTACAAATACATGAAGTACAGTTTCCAGTAGGTTCTAGTTCCCTTACAAAATTTGTTTTTGACATACAAAATGTTTAGGGAATTTTGTATATTGTGTGAAACTTTGTTGGAGAGAAAATCATTTTAAGAAGCAGGGAATCTTTCTTGAGGGTTTCAGCCATTTTTTTGTGTTAAAATACCACAGTTAATTCAGTTCCATCTTATCAAATGTCTTGTGTGAACATGCTGCCATATACAGTATGTCATTAAGGTGTTAGACAACACAACCTTTGTGATGGGGTATTTTTAAACTCAACGACCATTTTATATGTTTCTGAATTATTTAGTTAAGAAAATAATTGGCAAATAACTAACAATAATCTTAATTTATAACCTGACATGTTGAACTCCATCCATGAATATAATGTATTGAGATGCATAATGTAATGCTGTAAATGCACCAGAGTATTGACAATATTTATTGAAGAACATGTAAAGGAGCATTTGTATTTTCGTTATTTAATATTTATGTATTCATGTTCAAAAAATAAGGTTGCATATACTTATAGTTGAGTAAAGCATCTGTGTACTTTTGAAATGTTGAAAAAAAAAAAACATCAGAAGAGCCGTCAAAAAAGGCATAACTATGAAATCTTTTGAAATACTGAAGAAACCCTATACTTTAATTCATTTTACTTGCGGGCAGTGGGCACTCCTGCTGATACAGCTTACTTTTACCTGAGCAATATGCAGCAACCATAAATGTTAGAGATACTCAAAGTTTAAATCCATGTGTCATTTACTTATATTTCTTTTTTAATAAGCACTGCCTCATCTGCTCAAATGAATGCTGGTCCTGATAAAACAAAAAGTATATTAAAGTGGTCTTTATGATATTATGTTTCTTAATTTAATTCCGATTAACATCTTTGAGATAAACTTGACAAGGTGCCTACAGATATTAAGCTGCTCCACATATGATGCATTCAAACTGAAGTAGGTCCTTGAAATAAGCAGTCTCCTACCTCTGCTCCTCTCACACAGGCTCCCAAATCTGTACACATGTACACAAACACACACGGATGCATTTATGCAGAAGGGCTCTCTCTCAAATCCGACACCTCATTGCACTCTGGCATCAAAGCCCTTCGTACGAGAGCTGACACCTGGTCCCTCTTTCCTTGCCAAAGAGGCCCAGAGACTGAGCTCAGATGTCTACAAGAGCAGGGAAACTCTACACACCCTCCTCCTGCTCAACATACATTTGTACGCAAGGAAAGGACTTGCTTTGCTGCCCTATGTTGCCCCCTCCTGTCCCCTGTAGTCCATCCTCATATATTTATGTGCAAAGGACATAACCAAAAGACATATACAGTACTTCAGGCTCTGCAGCTAATTCTTGCACGTTCAAAGAAGTGCCAGACAGAACACACTGTACTGCTGTGATAGCATGGTGCAGCTAATGGTGCTAAATGAATGCTGAAGAGGTCAAAGAGAGAGCATAATCAGTTTTGGACATGATCTTATTTTTTGCCACTTGAGGGGTTTTGGCTGAAATTTACATTTTGATGACCCGAGTTATTCTCTACCCACTAGTTTTAATCCTGACTGCAGTTTGTGCAGTTCTTCTGTATGTTACCTCAGTATATGATTTCCACTGTTTGATTTATGTTACTGTCATCAATATTGACATTATAGGTCACTCTAAATATTAAGCAACAACAAAGTGATTCAAAGTGCTTTACAGAGACATTAAAACATCATCACATAATAGATAATCTAATAGTATTTAATAGAAATTAAAATAAATAAAAAGCATGATTTAAAGGATGATTTTTCTCTTCACTTTTTATATTTGTGTTATGTAAAGCACTTTGAATTGCCATGTTGCTGAAATGTGCTTTACAAATAAACTTGCATTGAACCTAAACTAAAAAGAAAGAATGAAAAAAAATAAGAATAGATAAAAACAGTAATTAAAATATGATCAAATATTAGGTTAATTAGTATTGTGTTAGTTTCATGTAGCGGTATTTAATGGTTTAGATCAGTGGTTCCTTTTATAGCTCTTTTTGCTTGAAATTTATTAAGATTATGCCAAGAAGTGAACAATACGTTTCAAAATATATTGAATATTTTCACGGCACCAGCACACTCCAATACATTTTTGTTTTAGAAACTACATATAAAACAAACACAAAATGCACACAGTCCACACACAAAGACCATGTGTGCAGGGATAAACCTTCAGTTTCTCTTGATTATGTCTAGATTTGCTGGTTTTCTATTATTATTTTCATAATTGCGAGGGGCCAGCTCACAGTCGGAGAGGTCTACAGGACTGCTGGGGCGGTCCATGGAATTTGTGCTCAGAACTCGTGTTTATTTTATTCTAATAGTTCAAAACTTTAGAAAATATAAAATGCATATATTGAGAAAAAAAGTTATCAATGTCGTAAAACCCCAAATCATCCCTGAGACCGCCTGGGTGCTTCTGATGTTAAATAACAAAACAACAAACCACATTTACAGCGTAAATATTTCAATTATTCCCCCAAAAACACCTCTTTCCCCAAAGCACATTATACATTGATACATTGGAACATGATTTAAAATATATGAACAAGTCCTTGCTATGGCTCAACCTACAGAACCTTTAAATGAAGTTATAGTTATTAGTGTTGAATGAACAACAAAGTAACATGCAAAGCAACCGAAAAAAAGAAATCACTAGATAACTCCTGATTATGAGTACCCGCTTAAAGCAAGCAAAGTGAAAAGTATGAGTACCTCTGGAAAAGAACAACATGCACACTAACATGTGTAATATAATAGCAAAAAGGGACAGAAAAACTCCACAAAGATGCAAAACTACCAAAGACAAACATTACCAACTAAACACTAATGACGAAAAAACCCTCAATGAGACACTCAATAATGTCAATAATTAAAATACATTAAGTGGTGTTATATAATTGCCTCCGGTAGCCAGTCTTAATTGTATCAGTGAGTGTAAGGAACTTGTTTTGAAAAAGGGAACTATGAATTCTTTTTTTTACAAAAGAAAATTCAAATTAAATTCAAAATGCACTAATCTGACAATCAAATGAGAACACAAAGGTTGATTTGGTCTTAAGTGATAATCGGAAAGCATCACCTTTATTCAATAGAAGACTTTAAACCTGCCTTCTCTTTGTTTAAAAGAGCTTCATGTGACATTTTCCCTCGGGGACTAAGAAAGCTGTCATTGTGAAAATCCACTGGGGTCTGTATCTGGCTGATGACTGTGAGCTGAAATCAATTGAATGTTTTTTTTCTCTGTGGTTACAGGGCTCCTCTGCGGGTTTAACTTGCCTTCCGGCATAGCTTTGTCTTCTCAGCTGTAAGGATGGGCATTGGGCCCTTCACAAAGCAAAATAGTGGAGCATGGTGTTAATATCATCTCTCTGCTGGGTCCCAGCTGAGGCCCAGCATCCCCACTGGACCCTTTAATGTGGAGGGGAGCAGTACGGACCTCTGCTTTCACTGCAGCTACATGGAAACACAAGGTCAGATATATATTCATTCAAAAAACAATGTTTCGTCCTCCCTGACACTGCTAGATTAAAAATAAAGTAAAAAAGTAAAACAGGATTTACCCAATAAAACAAGAAGTCTTTGGTTTTGTGTTCTTTTATGAAAGGTTTCATTAATGTTTAGGCCATACGAAAGAACTCGATTTATCTTTTTCAATTTGATAGTAGATCAATTGCTTTATATGGACTTTGAACAGTGTGACCTAACAAAACAGACAACAAATCCAAAGGGGTCGGGGAAAAAAGCGAAGCTAAATTCAAGATGACAAAGCCTGACAGCTGACTTCACTGACAAAAATAAAATAATACTTAGACCTTTCATTGATCACTGGGCTCGTACTTTCACAGTGAGGTCAGAGCCGAGAGTAAGGTAGACAGAATTGGCCGAGATTCTGCATTTTTACTCCCAGACACTTCAGCAAGACAGATGCTGGCCAACAAAAGGTCTTGAATCTTTGCCCTCTTTGAATTATTGTCTCCACTTTCACCACGGCACCTCCCTGCTCCAAGTAAAGGTGCTCACCAAGCAGCTAAAGAAGGGCAAAGAGAAAGTTTTGTTCTTATTGTACCACCATATTTGCATTATAAATCTACTTCCCATTTGTGTTTCAAAAGAACTAATTAAACAGTGAATAAATGAAAAGAAGTCTCTCACTTGATAAACTTTTTCATACAACCAGCACATGCAATATTAAGTTCACTTTGCAAAGATGCTAATGCTATAAGGACCTTCAGGAAAATTTCTCATTGTTATCTTTGGTAATCCATAAGGCCTCTGAGCTACAGCACAGAATGGTCTCGGGCTTGGCTGCTAATCGTAAATTCACAGAAATCCATTTAGAGTAAGGCAAATATCAGAAAGTCCTGCACTTGCCTCTCTATTTTCTCATTAGGCAGATAGATTGAAGATAGCTTGCACTGGAAGTGAAGGCAAGCACAGATTAGTCTCCCTTCACAAACAACCACATATCCTTGACTTTTAATTAAAAATGCCATCGCAATTAGACACGGTAGTATAAAGAAGTGCCGAAATAAAAAGAGTTCAGGCATGCTTTAAAGGAAATCCGGCAGAGTTCCAGGAGAATAAAGCTTTTCACTTCTATCATTGTGAATGTGGGGATTTTTTTTCCTTTTTTTTTCTTATTATTATTTTTAAAACGGAAACTTAAATCGGCTTATAGGTTCTTCGTAAAAGTACTGCAGTAGGAGCAAAAGGGGAGGCAGAGAGGAGAAAATAGAACTCAAAGTCATCAAAGTGGTTGCAAAGGACGTCAAAGATTGAGGTCAGGGAAACAGGAAAACTATTTTGTCGACACAATAAATGAGAACAATTAAACACGATGTGAATCAAACCATTCATTCATCCACACCATCTAGTTAAACCAAGTCAAGTTCTGAGTAATAAATCTGCGTGACATTTCAGAGAGACAAGAGCCAGTAGTACCCTTCATAAAGGCATCTGTTAAACAGCAGTGCTCTTTTCTGCATCTGAGTCACGCAAGTCCAAATCCTGGAAATAGCAGTAGCATGTATTGTGAAAACAGAAACTAGGTCTCTGTCCTAGTTGCATGGAGTTATTAAGCTGTACTATGGAAAAAGCACACAATTTTCACTGATTGCCCCACATGTGAGTGATTGCATAGGAAAAGGTCTCAGAGCTGGTAGTCTTTCTGCATTTATATTGAAAATGGCTTCTTTCTCTCAGGACGAAAACAACTCTTCAAACACTGGATTGTGCAGGTTACAGTGTATGATTGTATTTGTGTCCGTTCTTTAAAACATTTTCAAAAACTGTTTTGCATGTTCTATTTAAAAAGCTCTCTCTTCAACAATTCATTTTTTTACATTAAGCCCTTTTTAAACATTTTTTACAATATTTTATTTTGATGTGTCTCACCTCCATGTGAATAAATGCGAACCCATTTCTATTCTTATCCTGGTTTCTACACTTTTTTGCAACTGAATGGCAAATCAGTCTTGTTGATTTAGTATTCCCCACGGTAATTGGCTTTCTGGAGTGGTGACCATGTGTAGATGAAAAACAATCAGCAAAACTCCCAACAGATGCTGTAATTACTAGAGAGGACTCAGACACGAGCGTGCGCACACACAAGTAGTAGGACACACTGTGATCTACCACTCATGGAAAAGGGAAGGGCACATTCCACTTAACTTCATGTCATGCAATGAAATGGCCCATCTCACCATATAGCACAGCCAAAGCAAATGGAACAAATCTGTACAATTAACTAAACACTGTTTTATGTTTTTTCCCTTTTTTATTTGATAATTGTACTGGTTATGGGGGAATCCTTTGCTCACAAGTTCCCACTGTAGGCAAAAAATGTAAATGTTTAAGTACAATTTATGTCAACAGCACACACATCCAACATATATGACCTACATTGTAGTTCGGTGCTATGCTTCATCATTGTTTTTGTTGCTGTGTAATTACATCACCAAATGCCAAGTATGGGTGCAGGTTTGTTTATGTAGTGCTGAGTTTCCTTTTCTTTAGTTCCTTCAAGTATGTGAATTGAAACTCAATTTTGACCTATAGAAAATGTTACGGACATTGCAGCAATCCATCTTTCTATCTGCATTGAGAACAACAAAGAATTGGTGGCAGCAGGAAATGTTCAGGACAAAATATGCGAGTTTTGCTATGAGGTGGATCAGTCACAGTTGTTGCAGATTGCCTTAACTCTATGCATAGTTATGATGGCAAAAATGCAAAATCTCTGGAAAATCTGGAAAATTATCCAAGGAGGGTGCGTTTTTCAGATACAAGGTTTTGCATTTCGCCCATCGATATATGGGGAGGTGCACATCAGGCTACAATGGAGTTTACATTGAGGTTCCCCTCTACTGCAAACATACACTGTTGGATCCACATAGGTGCATAAACAATGTTTTACTCTACACAACACTTCCTCAAATGTTTTTCAAACCATTCTGGAACAGCTTCAATGTGAAACAAATTACAACACCACCTTTGTGCTGCTTTAACATGACAAATCCAGCATTATCCTTTTTGTCTGATGATGTTAGGCTCCCCAATCCAGTATACTTAATTTAATTGGTAGTTTTGTCTTGAAGAGGGGGTTGTAATTATGTTACTTTGGAACTATCCTGTCCTTGCTAAAAATGCTGAGTGTTGTTGTCCTTAACACTTTGGCAAATTAAAGATGGTCAAATTGGTAGTGCTGGTGAAATTGCATTCTGGCATTAGAGACTTGACTTTGGTAAGGCAATAAGCAGCTTTGTGGTGAATCAAATCCCCTTCTTCTCTGTGTAATGCAGTCAGTAAGAAGTTGTGCTAATTTCATATATTTCTGAGACCAGTAAGGCAAAGTCTGATTTAACCCTGGGTCTTTTGTTTGATGAAGGTGATTAATTTCTTACAAGTGAACATGGGCTTGTAACTTCTTCAGTACACTAAACTGAAAAATTTGCAGAGCAGACTATATCGAAGTTAAGATACATTTTTAAAAGTAATGCCCACTGACCAATTAATTATCTTGAAAAATGAGAATAAGGGACAACCTCTTCTCTCTCCTGTCTAAACCTGTTGCCTTTCCCTGAAGAGAATTGAAATTAGCTATCTCAGATAAGATAAAACTGCTTATCTTAAACAGACTCATCTCTAAAACATTGCACTTACTTGTGGACAATATAAGATTCTAAAGTAATACCATTGTCTTAATCAAAATCGCTGGAATGTTTTTAAAAAGAAGAAAAAAACTTTTTTGTGGTCATAATACAATATATTACTGTTCATTCAACACAAGGAAGAAGCTGAAGTTAAATTGTTAAATTTTGATTAATTGGGATGTTGTCATCCTGCTAAGTTGCAACAGAGGGTAGATTTACACTTTATGGCAGTAGCTCAATCAGTAACACAAGCTGAAATCAGTCAAATGATTTTGATATCAAGGTAAATAAGTATGAGCATCCCCTTGTAAAAAAAGACAAACTAAATCTGGCATTACCCCAATGTTCACTGAAAAAGGCATATAAATGAATGTACTGTTGGACCTGGGTTGGCGTTAGTCTTGTAGTCGGGTTCAGGCTCCTGTGTGTGTTATCTATTATAATTAGTTTAGTCTTGAATTAAATGAAGAGTAGAATCAAGATGAATATAATTCAGTATTGAGGACATTTATCAACTACACTGCCAGAAATGGAAAAAGCACTTGTTAGCTCTAGCTTTTCTGTTGGTTGTAAGTGCAAAAAAACACTAAAGTTAAAGGATGAGTTTTTATCCTTTTTTTATTGTTGATCCTGTGGGGTGTCGCCGGCTTCGGTACAACAGCTACCAGCTCCTCGCTATAAATGCCCAGCCTGTCCAAACACAGTTGAGGACATGTCTAATCCGGTGGGTGACCAGCCTAAGTATGCTAGTTGTTAGCTTCTCCAATAGTAACTCACCTCAGGGGACAGTAGGCGATCCAATGAGTTGGTGGGTTCGATACGTAAATGACAAGCAAAATAGCGCGAGTATTCGCTGTCTCAGTTGCCAGCGCTGTCCGCACAGTTACCGGCGCAGGCCTATCAGTAATCAATATGGATATAACCTCCAGCAATAAGAATGGAGACACCGCTGGCTACGCAATAGTCCGCGCCACAGATTTTGAGGGTAATGGTTATATTGGCTGTGGTTTTACATAATCTAAAGGTCTGTTAATAATATTCTAGAAAGTAGGCTATAACTCAGAGAGCACATTTCACATGATCAGAGGCCTCATTTATAAATCTCGCTCGCGCACAAAACAGGGCTTGAAAGATACGCAAGCCACCTTCTACGCAAAGGTTGGGATTTAAAAAAAAAAAAAACGAAGCGAAAAATTTGCGTAATCCCTACGCCAACCCTGACCCTCGCGCAGGAACAGTCTTAAGATATGGGGAACTGGCGACGCAGGCGGTGAGGTGATGAAATGAAGCCAGATTCATGTAATACTTTTAATGTCATCACATATCAGACTTATAATAAAAATAGCGCTGATCGTGTCCCTCTGTGTTTGAAGCACAGCGTCAGTCAGGACGCTCTGGTGCTGCTGCTGCTGCAGCCGCAGTGCCAGGACACGCCGGGAACCTCCTCTTCACCCACCGCTTCCAACCGTAGAGTAACTGAGGACAGAACAAATGAGTGCCGGGCCACTCTACGGAGCGCCTAAAGGGACACAGATTTTTTTTATATATATAATGAGTCTACTCGTGCGCGTAAGCCTAAATTATGGTTCTGCGTTAAAACGACGCAGAGCCTATGCCGTAGGTTACGCGTCGACGCGTAGTGTACCGTGCGCGTCGCCGCGTAACCAACGACGTAGGCTCTGCGCCGATTTAACGCGGAACCATGAATCTGCCTTGAGCAGCACTGAGGGGAGAGGGGAGGAGGGGGAGCCATTCCGTTTTCGCATCGCCTTCGCACAGGGTGTCTTGATGATTTGCAATTACAGGCTGAGCCTACCGTTAGTTTTTAAACTGTAAAAAGTGGGGGGGGACAAAAACATGATTTTGAAAAGTGGGGGGGGGCATGTCCCCCCTGTCCCCAGTGGAAATTTCGCCCTTGGTGGCACTCACGGCGTTTAGCACAGCAACGACGTGCCACTCACTCGCTTTATTTTATACTATTTATATACTATTTATACTTTTACTGTGACTAACAAATAATGTCGTTTTCCTGGCCTCCACCTCATCCACAACATCTCGATCTCAGTCTCCGTGAAATTTAGTGGCACGGTTGCCTGGCTCGACACGTCTCATTCATCCTGACGCGCAGCAGAAACAGGCTGCAGGAAGCCGCTGCGCATGCTCTGCAGGCTCATTCATATGCAAATACAGTCATGGAGTAGTTTGCATTGCCAATTTATGGTATGAAGTGGGCGTGTAGAGGGTGGGATATGAGGCAAATTCACCTGCGCAACCTTCCAGCTGGACTGTGATTTATAAAGCGAACATTGTGTGCAAGTGTGCGTGCACACGGTTTTATAAATCCAGATTTTTTTTTGCGCCCGCCATTTTCGGCTTTTGGGTTTTAAGTGCACTTTTAGTATGGATCCTACACACTCTTTTATAAATGAGGCCCCAGCTCTTTGCTTTTAAGCTACCAAGACCTATGATCTTTTGTCATGTAGTTTGATTTGCTTGTGGTGCCTTATCTTTCTGATCAGCAATAGAGTTGATTGACGTCTCAACTGCTTAAAGGGACTTAAAGATAGAAGGGGAGAACACTAAAGGTAGATGTTAATCCTTGAAGGGTGTGAGGTTAATGTAGTGCAATGCCGAGACCTTGTTCCTTCCCTTCAGCCAACTTTATATTCCCGAGCTCAGCGTGACCTCTGTCTCTTGTCACACAAACATAATTATGGCTATCTAATAGCAGTGATACTTCATCTACTCCTACCACGCCACAGGTAATGGACAAATGAAAGATGATAAATACTACTGCAAGCAGGTAGCTGGAATGTATTAAATAAAGAGGAGAGGTTGGGGAACGTTGGAAGAAAAGGCCTTTTATTGTGACTAACTGCAACTTTTGTTCTTCCATTTTATTTTAGCCATTTTTTTTTCTTTTGGTTTCATGCTCCTTTTCAGATATATTAGCATTCAGAGCGCAACAGAAAAAAATAGATTTTTTTCCCGCTGTATAAATAGTTAATTCTGGCCATTTTAAATGTTTCCACTTTTTGTGAGTATGAAACTTGTCTTCCTATCTCCCACGATGGGAGTTTGCAGTGTTGAACATTTATGATTGAGTTGGTATTCAGTACAAGATACTTTGTGTTGTTAAGATATAATCCACATTGTCTTTTAAAATCTATTAACATGTAGCTGCCCCACAGAAACAGCTCATGTCCCCATCATACTAAGAACTTGCATTTGCTATGTGAGACTCTGTGATTGTAACAAAAAACTGTGGATGAAAAGCAAAAAAACTTCAATCGAGCTTGGCGTGTGGTGCAGTAAAATTGATCAAAATACCTCCTGACGGACTGGACAGCTCTATATCCAAATAAATATGCATGGCAGTTTCAGTTGCAAATGCCAAATTCGTTATTTTTATTCACCAATGGTAGCAGCTAGAACTTCTCGCAGAAAAAAAGACAAAGAAGCTGTTAATAATAAGGTTAAGATTGGCCGTGAGTTGATTCAACAAAGGATAGATCGACTCCAAACCAGGGTGTATACAGTACGAGGAAAGATCTGCCGCAAACATGGAAATAAAAATCAAATACAAAACTTTTTTTCTAGTAATTTGTATGCAGATCAAATGCATTATTGCCTGAGCCAATGGAGTTGGATTATTAGCTGGTCTTAAGATGCTGTCATGTTCAGACTACGGTGATGTTTAAGGTTCTGGGTGCTGTGGTTAAAATATGCTGGTAGTGTTATATGGGGAACTTGTGCAATACTAATGATGTTGGTGGTAAGATAAACAGTCTTGAGTAGGCAAGGCCACCTGGTGAGATACCACAGATTTTGGCACAGAAGACGAGGAACAGAGTTCCATCCATGTAATTAGTTTCAAAGGGATTTTGGGTGGGCCAGTCCCATTTAACTGATTGTCAGCAAACAAATTAGTGACTATCAGGTGGAAGATTAAATGGTTAGCCCCTATAGTTAAAGATTTAATTTTAAAATGAAAACATCTATCATGTGTGAATAAAAAGAGAGAACACCACACCTAACTCGTTTAAGCTGACTTAGTAAACTGATTTGTCACCCATTCAGCCTATCAACCAGACTTCTGCTTGTATCTGTGTTAGTCACTTGTCTCATGCCTTCTTAGTGTGCATGACTAGTGTTGTTGGCAAGCAGGTAAAGACGAGGTGCCATTAGTTGGAAACAGCAAGTTGCACTGGCATTGTCAGCGAGCTCAATGGCTGAGAACAAACTCAAAGCAAAAGTAGAAAAAAGAAAGTCTGTATTTGAGACAGACAAAAAAAGGAAAAGGAGACTAGATGCTGCAGGAAGTAGAATGAGAGTAAATTTTAGATTAGTTTATCCTCAATAATTATAGATCAGGGAATAGATGGGAGTGAGTGAGTCCATGATGGCCACATTTCTGAGGAACATTTATATTTTTGAGGAACAGTAAGCATGGCAGTTGTCCATCAGCTGGGAAGACAGCTGATGTTTGCTCCTTTAATTGCTCTTTTAAGGCCAGTGAAGGTGGGTAGAAATGTAGTCAACCATGTAGAGGGTGTATGTGAGCAAAAACAGTTTGTTCGTTCGCTCGTTTTGTTTATTTCGAACATGTATAAAAAACAAGAAAAAAGATAAGAAAACAAATACAGGTGGGCATTCCACCACATAAAGAAAAAACAACAACATCAAAACACATATTTCAGTTGCATGTTCGAAAAGTAGTGGGTGGAAGTATAAATGTATTTAATCCCACCCCCTTTCCACAACTAAACATAAATTATATGTCTGTATTTACTTTTTATACTATACACTAATTTGTATAAATATATATCATTTTTACAAAAATAACCTGTTTAATACCAGATGTAAGCTCTATCATAAATATAATATAACTATGATATAAATACATATATCTAAGCAGGCCAGCTGACAGTCTTGCCTGGGCCCCGGACAAAATAATCTAAGATGGGCCCCCCTGCGCCCGGATCTCTCCTTCTCTCTCTTCCTCTCCTCTCCCTCTGCTATTCAGGTTTTTATACAAGCTAATGGACGTTAACATTAGAGATAGCCAGTTAGGTTAAGTTACAAGGTTGGTAAACGTTGGCTGCACTGTTTCTTACCTTGCTCTACGCTGACTTTATTAATTCCAGCTTCACCGTCACCACCCTTTTTAAAATATTTGTGTAGAGAATCTATGAGGCCTCTATTTTCTTCTTCTCTTCTTCTCTTTTCTCTTCTGAGCACCGGAGTTGTGCTGACCGGACATTTTGACCATTCTAATGGTTGAATTAAATGATAACATCAAATTTTGATCAGCGGCCAAACCATTTTTGTGTTGGGGGTTCTTGACGACAAGGACAATTAGGAGGAAAACAAATAACAAGCGTTTATGTAACTCAAATACTACATATTTTTCCACAAATAGGCATATTTTGAAACATTTTGAAAAAATGATTCCATAATTTAATGAGAATAAAAAAAAGATTTTTTTTTTTTTTTTTTTTTTGCCAGTTCTTTTTTGCTTTAAACATTACTTGTGCAGATTGAAATGCCACTAAATCCATAAGTTTTAGTACTTTAGACCAGTGGTCCCCAACCTTTTCTGAACCGCGGACGGGTTTAATGTCTGACAATATTTTCACGGCCCAAACTAAAGGTGTAGTTGATAAAAACTAAATAAAATGACAAGATCGACATTAAAAACTGTGGTATTTTCTCTATAGTGATAATAATAATGAATAATAATAAAACAATTTTCAAAAAATAAAATAATGGAAATTGTAAATTACCTTTTAATATGAGTATTTCTATAAATGTTTTTTTTATGTTTTTATGTCTCATTAACGTTATTTAAAGCAGGGCTTTTATTTTATTTATTAAGGAGACCGATATTTAGTGCTTTTATTTTGAAGGCGTCTCGCCGAGACCTTGTAAACATCCGGCGCTTTGGACTTTAACGGTAAAAGTTTAACGGCAGTAGAACGTGTATCTGAAAGACTAAACTAATGTCGGGAATGCTAAAGTGGTGCCCAACTGACACAAAAAGCAACTTCTGATATGGATTTGTTTTCTTTGCAAATGTTATGCCGTATTTATGTACATATTGAGTTTGGCCGTCATGGTTATTCATGTATTGTGGTTAGCGGTAGGCCTGATTTATGGTTCTGCGTTAAATCGACGGCGTAGCCTACGGCGTCGCCGCGCACCCTACGCCGTAGGCCCTGCGTAGGTGTAACGCGGAACCATAAATCCGCCTGTAGCTGTAATTACTGAGCGAGCGAGCAGCTGTGTCGGTCTGTATTTAAGTTAAATGAAACTTATATGAATGTAGAAAGACTAACTCTATTTTATTTTATTCCTTTATAGCTCTTACGGTGTTTGCGCAGTGTATTTATTGTACATCGAAGGAATAAAAACATTGTGAACCATCAGTTTGAGAGTCATCCATCATCAGGGGATGCTACAGAAATTATTTTTTCTCTCTGTGCGGCCCGGTACCAGATGACCAACGGCCCGGGCCCGGGGGTTGGGGACCACTGCTTTAGACTGTAAAAATAGTGATTTAGTGTGATCTCGATATCCAGCCTTATGCATGTATCGTATTGCTCTCTTTTGAAGTATGAGTAATGAGTGTAACCTGGTTTTATAGTTATTGCCCCAAATTTCTGCACAGTAAGTGAAATATGGAAGAACTAGTGAACAGTAAAGAATATGAAGGGGCCTGTAATCCAACTGTTGCTCAACTTGCCTACCTAAACTAGCTCAAAGTGTCACCATATACAGAATATGCGAAAGAAGTAAAACACAGTAAAATGCATACTCAAGATAAAATTGTTTCATCAGAATTTTTTTTTCATCATGATAAAAGTAAAGATGCACCGATCAGGATTTTGAGGGCCGATCACCAGAAGCAGTATATGCCGATCCCGATATTTGCCGATCACCGATCACAGCGTGAAATCCATAAATTGCTAAAACTTTTAATAGAAATCCACTTTATGTAAAATATTTAACATTACAGCAAAAAACACAGAGAGAGAGTACAATCAAGCAATAGAAACATAGTAAATCACAAAGTAAGTGGAGTTTCTGATGCACTTTCTGTTGTCCAGAACATAAAAAACAGGGCTTCAAAGGCAATCTTCAGGAAACCTTTGAGTGTTGTCAAGATTTGTTTAAGGTTGGTCTAAAACGATAAAACAAAATTGTACATTATTGCCTTATATGGGCTGAAGATATCCATCCGTTAACTTGTGTTTATCCAAGTTCAGGTCAAAGACGGCAGCACCCTGGGCAAAGAGGCCAGAAGGGAACCCTCATTGCTCCTTCTGAATCTGGTGTTCGACTGTTGAAATGACTCTCCTCTCCAGCAATCCTAAATGGACCTTTAAAGGGGACCTATTATGGCATTTAATGTATATTTTAAACAGGCCTTGAATTTCTTAAAAACAATCTAAAGCTTGCTTTTTCTACATAAAACAGAAGCCTGTGGGCCATGTCTCTAGTTTTACTGCTTCTAACCTCTTTTCTGTGAGTGATCCTGAGGGGCGGGGAGGCTATGATAATGAGGCTCTGTGCTGATTGGCTGCTTGAATGACGTGTAGCAGAGGAGGGAACAAAGCCTCGCTCTGGGCTGAAGAGCCGACTGCGTACACAAAGCGTGTCCCATGCGAGCGAGCTTCAGTGACAAAATAAATTCCATTGGTTTATTTTTTTTGTATTGGACTGTCCTAACTGGCCGCGAGTTTAACGGTTTCAGTGTGGACAGAGAGCGTCCGATGTCACGCAGCTCAACGCGATAGTCGGACGCTCGCATTCTGTTTCACGGTATAAACGGATCTTAAAGCCTGATTTACGGTTCTGCGTTAAATCGACGCGTATCCTACGCCGTAGGCTCTGCGTTGGTGTAACGCGGAACCATAAATCAGCCTTTAGTCACCTCGTCTTCACACAGGAAGATTTAATTGAATTCTAAACAGGTACACCACAGTTTCTTTCCTCAAGATAAATGAATCATGTTAACTGTAAAGAAATCACAACACTGCCACAAATGGCAACTTTATTGTTGAAAAAATAAAAGAACATAAGTTGTATATAAATAACATGTCTGCACTATTGCTGGCTCAAGGAAGGACCGTGCATCTTCTGAAGGTGACGTTGAACGGCTTCAGGTGCATTGCTTGGAAGATCTGAAACCATAAACAGAAGAAAAATGTATTATTAATAGAGCTCCGGTGTTACCTAACGGGTAACACCGGAGCTCCGGTGAGTGGCTCCATTAGGTAACACTGGAGCCACCGGGGCCACGGTGAGCAGCTCCGGTGCTCCTGAGCTAAGCTAAATACCCTAGCCCATGCAAAAATCATACTTGTAGACAAATATAAATAACATAAAAAAAATAACGTCACTTACCGCTGACTCGTGTGCAGTTGCCGGGTCCGTGCTGTTGCTACTGATCCTTTTATGAGGGTAAATGTCGATGCAAAAACTGTCCCTCGCTGTGGAAACAGTCACCGCTTCTAAACAATGGCGGATCTTCAGCTGGCGGAGTTGGTTGTGGGCGTGGTTTCAGCAGCGGAGGCCGAACCTCTGGGCCTATGGTGACGTCACCATAGGCGCAGATTCTGAACGGCTCGTAGAAGTCACATAACACTGGAAGATTCAGCTGGGCGGGGTGTACAGACCCTACAGAATTCGGTTGCTTTTCATCTTCTCTGTGTTGGCAGGGTGAGGGGAGACCACTTTATATATGTTAAAACAAGAACAAATTTGTTTTTCATAATAGGTCCCCTTTAAAGGAAGGCTGAATAGGGATTTCACTGTAATCTGAACTAGGGCTGGGACGAATACCACTTTAAGGGTTTTGGTACAAGATTACCACGCTTGGTTTTCAATGCAAGATTCAGTCATCTTCAGTAAAAGCAATGAATCTTGCAGTTGACCATTTCTGAAAGCAAAAAAAAATTGAAATTGAAAACTGGATGAGCGTCTAACAAATGAATATCAACTATTCAGGGCCTGCCCTAACTGGAACACACCCTCCAGTGCCTGCATAGCTAATCTGCATCAATTTACACATGTAATCAGGGGAGGGGTATCGATCCAAGTGCCCTCTAACAACAGATGAGGTTTGAATACAAGGGAGCAGACAGAGACCGGGACCCAAGGACAGAGACAGGGTGCAATCGACTTTGAATATATTTTTAATAGCAATGGAATCCAGGTGTTCAAGAATGCTGCATAGAGAGAAACACATCTCAATGAGATGTCTCTAGGAAAATACAAAAAATAAAGGGTGGGGGGGTTCAAAATGTTGTTTGTCAGATGTATCAATAAAACCCTGCTCTTTTAAGAAGTACCACACACTTGGGTTCATTGGCTGCTGTTGCTTTCCGGCCAGTATTTCCTGTACATTTCCCGTACCACACCCCCACAGGTCCTCGGACAGGCAGCCCCTGCCCAGCAATGTCTGCTCTGGCACATGGTGTCTTGTGTCAGTCTTCCTTCCCACGGCGTCGGATTATTTGGATCAGTTGACTCCGTCAGCTCCATAGGCCCTGGCAACAGCTTGGCATATCCTGTGTAGCGTGTCCCATGTGCGTCCTCACTTTCCCTTGTTGTGTTGTACCACCTTTTATCCAACGTTCTGATTTAGTCTGGCCTCTAACGGCCACTCAGTTTTAGTGGAAATCATGTAAACAGGTATGTGCAAGTCCCCATGCAGTCCAGACGAAAGGGAGAAAAACACATAACACAACATAAGTTACCAAATTCAACCCGAAATGCAGATAGATTCACCCACCTCCCCTGTGTGACACACAGATCAATTATGTGTGTCTTCCGGGCCAGATCAAGCTGGCCGGAAGACACATAAGAGAGTATAGAGAATCCAGTTGATTCAAGCCGTCTCTGACTCATACGTCGACATCACGTCGTCAACAAATGGAGGCCTCAGGTAAACAATTCATAGAATTTCAGAAGAGATTTTAACCACGTACAAGGAGAGCTTCCTTTTACAAGTTAAAAAGCACATTTTATTTCAGACAATCCATCCTTTTTCTAAGGACAATAGCAGAAAGGAAAGTACATGGTGAGAATAAAATCTTTAAACAGCAGATTACCACCTGATTCCTATGTGTTCTTGAAACTTTTGGGTAAACTTCGTCTCAGGAATGCAGAGCTTGGAAACGCTCCGCTCCTTAAAATCCTTGACCTTGACTCCTTGTGGCACCAGAAGTCCCGCTGAGGATGGAGCCAAACTTTAGCAAAGCCAGACTATGTGGCTTTTACACCTAATGGGGCCAGGGGGTTACTCCCAAAAAATCAGCTTCATTTTTGAAGCAATTTTTGAATTTTTATCAGTCCTGACACCAAAGGTTTTCCTTATGACAGCCATTCAAATTCAAAGTCAACATTGATGACCTTTTGACTGGATTCAGGGATGGAATAATACAAACAAAATGTTCACACAGGTACCAAATGAATGAATAAATCGTGCCACGAAATTTCGCGATACAAAAACGTCACGATATGTGTCGTGGAGGTGACAAAGTGTATCGCGATATTGGGTTATTAATATTAATCTATTGTGTTGACTAGTAACGCGCATCCGACCGCGATCACGCGGACAGAAATCTTACTCCGCTCAGAAGAAACTAGTCCCGTTTTGAGCTCTGAACTTTTACTTATGTAAGTCTGGTGGAGAGTTAAGCCTTACCTTATTAAATTAAACCTTTTTCGGGTCGTGAGTAGGATAAACACGCGGGCAACTTCTGCTGAGCTCCAGTGTACTTTAATGTCCGCTCAACAGCGTAGGATTTTAGAACATCAACACAGCACCTAGTGCTGTATCACTCCGCCCAATCTAAAACATATTAACAACTACAGATAAACTTACTAGTGTCATTATAGTCCCTGATTTACATCAGAATATAAAGAATATATTTATAAAATAATGAACCCTGAATTACCAAAATAACCTTCAAAAATATTCAAAAATAAATCTCCTCTTACACTTATAAGGTGAGCACAAATCTTTCTTTTTTATGATGTAAAATTGTATGTATTTATTTACTTTTATTTATTTATTTAATTTTAGTTGTTAAATTTCTGGAAAAGAAAAAAGTCAAATCATACATGAGAGAAACTATTCAGTTTGTGGCAAAATATTTGTACTTGTATGAAACTGAAGATGCATAATGCAAACCTGACATTTGTTTTGTATTTTGTGTCTTTCAAATAAAAGACAATTTTTTCCAGTCATATGTTCCTCATTCAAGGTTGTTAAAAAAATACTGCTATAATATCGTATCGTATCGTTATCGTGACCTCAATGTCGTGTATCGTACCGTATCATGAGATTAGTGTATCGTTACACCCCTAATATTTATATATATATATATATATATATATATATATATATATATATATTAGGGATGCAACGGTTCTCGGTATAAAACAACGAGAAATAAACAGATAATTTTGGAAAAACAGCTCTCATGCACATAAAGCCTGATCTATGGTTCCGCGTTACACCAACGCAGAACTACGGCGTAGGGTATGCGGCGACGCGCACCCTACGCCGTAGGTTCTGCGTCGATTTAACGCAGAACCATAATTCAGGTTTAACTCAAACCGAAACCGAACTGAAACCGTGGCCCAAAAACCGAAACCGAAACCGAACCGTGGGCTACCTGAACCGTTGCACCCCTAATATATATATATATATATATATATATATGTATATATATATATATATATATATATATATATATATATATATATATATATATATATATATATATATATATATATATATATATGGACAATTATGTGCATTTGATCATTTTGGAGTTAGTAGGAAGAGTATTTTATCACTTCGGCTAAGTTTCAGAGAGGAGAAAGGTATATGGTATCTAATCAAACTCTGGGGTTGACAGTAATAACTTAAATCCCCAAATGTCAAAGTAATCCTTTAAAACTCTTTAGTTGAAGGTAGTTTTCTGTTTTTCATTTACAGTACTTGCCTGTTAGTGGGCTGCATGTGTCTAAGTTGTTTGCTATGAGTGGTCTCCAAGTCTCAAGGCAGAATGAGAGTTCTTTTTTCCTGAAATTACTGGAGTAGAACAGCAATGAATGAAGGAGGGGGAGATGACTTTGGGAATGGGAGCATGTACTTTCAACATGCTCTGTCAGCATGGCACCTCCTTAACCTCATCCCAACAACCCTCTGAGGCTTTTTCTCCTTCTACATTTGATCTTTCCCTATTTCCTGAACCACATTGCTTCTCTAATTTCACATTTATGACAAGAATCAACATAAATAGGGAATTCACATATATGTGTGTATATATATATATATATATATATATATATATATATATATATATATATATATATATAAATAAAAGCAAAGAAGTTGATCTTTAAATATAGTTTCTTGGCTCTCTTTAGCATATAAATAATTGATCACAGAGAGAGGCTCCAGGGAAATCATGTTCACGAAAATGTTGATTTCACACCAATTTCCTCACATATTTAGCCCGATCTTTGTGTTTACCCTGCATAAAATTAATACATTGGACAGTATCTCCAGAGTTAGACTTTTAAAACATGTGGAAGAACGTACTGTAGCTTGAGGGATGAAGCATGGACGGTTTTTACTTGCAACTAAGGGCAGGACATAGCCATATCTCTGAGAAATGACTGAGAAGCAATGCAGAGGAAATTCAATTTGAGGCTACAAAAATAATTCAAAAGACTAAGCTGAACAAGCTTTGAAAAATCTATATATTGTATAACAATCAGTATAATATGCTATAATGTCTCTGCAAGCAACACAAATCTAGAGCACAGTGTGCAGCTGGCAAAGCAACACAAATCATGAGCTATGTTTTCTACTTCAAGTAAAACAAAGTTCAGAGCTTTTCAGCTGAGCAAAACTGAGGCAGGCCCTAAAACATTTAACTACAGGATCCCTGGAAAAAAATATGCCCAGAAGGCGGTAGGAAAATATTCCTTAAAGAAGATATTAAGTAATGTTTTAAAAATATCTCCTTGAAATAAATACTACTCTTAAATGCAAATAATAATGTAAATGTTTTAGGTTTTGTTTGATCTCATCAATAAAACACTTGAGAGTAGTCAAGGAATGGTAAGCAAATTTAGTTTGAAGATCCATGGCATTAAAGAGAGCTGATAAATCACTTACTTCAGATATGGGAAGGAAAAAAAAGACACGCTGCACTAACATTACTGCTGCACGGATGTTAGTATACGAAATAGTTTGATCAGAAACCCACCCACTCAATTTTTCTTGTTCTCAGTTGCAAGGAAAGGATGCCTGGCTTCATTTTGTTTCTGTCAGTGTGATTAATGGCTCTCAGTAATATTACAGCTCATATGGATATGCGAAGGTGCATCTCTGCAGTAGCCAATCGATGAGTCTGTGATTCTTCAACCACCCACTAAGCCAAGAGATTTAGAGGCTACATGACCATTATTGAATCCCACAACAGAGTCATATGCAGATGAATGAAAATGTTCCTTAAATATCTTCTAAACTTGTCTAATACAACTTTCTATCAATTCTTCTGGCTGACAAACAGCCAGATGGCTCTCTGTAGTGGAGCCAAACACACTGTACCATACAGGCTACTGTGTGTCATTTTTGAATTGATTGTTGGCTTAAATGAACAACATTTGATTTAAAACTCAAGGCTGATTGATTTGTTTGTGAGACTGATGACAGTGTGTAGTATGAAGCCTGTCTTTGATAGAGAGTGATTGTGGAGGGCATTTGCAACATTTAGTGCCAGAAAACCTCAACATAAACAAGAATGTGTTGCAAATGTGTTTATAAGCTCAGATTCAGTAAGAGTGTGCCACGCTGGTTCCTCAGCTCTGGATGAGTTCATGGGCTGGATAGAGAAATCATAGCCCATTGTGCTCCTCAAATGCAATTATGCTCACCCATCTTGTCAGCAGTGGCTGGATCAACCATTAGAGGACTTCCTTTTTTCTCTGCAGTGATGCAATGCATATTAGGATGCTTTAGCATGTAAAACACAATACAAAATTCACTGACTGCATGAAATTAGTTCACAGTTAATAATTCTAGGTATGCCCACAAGTAAACAGCTGAAGCATATCAAAACAACACCAAAAATTGTCATGTATCAGGGAAAATTCTGGTGGTGCTTAGTCTCATATATCTGAATAATTCATATACTGCACGAAAGCAAAGAAAAAAAACATAATTTAGGCTCAATTTACATCAATCCGCCTTCTTGACTTAGTTCAAGTGAAACAGTCACAGGTGCAATCAACATAAATGCAGCTATTGCATACACATTTGGATTTTTAGTCATGAGAGTCTTCATGAAAAGATATACATGTTAAAATATTTAGCTGAGATCGTGTATAATTAATGTGTCGGTCTAGATAAAGATAATTCTTACTTTCCTGATTGCACATTTGATGCCACTGGAGAGAAAATAAACATTTTCATCACAGAGCTACGCTTTATTCGTTACAAGAGGCAAGAGAAAAGCAGGCTCCAGACTAAATAGTAAGCCTAATATTTGCATTCATCCTGTCCTTGTCCTTTTGCTCTCAGTGCTTGTGGCTCATCCATCTTACAACATGACTGAAGTCATATGCTACATGATCTCAGACAACTCAGTCACCCCAGTTGTCTCCAAACCATTTTAGTCAAAAACCAGATGTGGGAAACGAGGTGTTACCCGGGGCCAAAGAAAAGTTTAAAATGTAAAAAAAACTGAAAGAAACAGCAGTGGAAGCCATTGTGCTATGAGTGGGACAGACTACCCATGAGAACGGTATTATGTGCATTCAATGGGCACGGAGGTGCAGCTGGTAGTGCAGCCGTCTCACAGCAAGAAGGTCCTGGGTTCAATTCCCGCCGGGGAAGCTGTGGGTGCTGAATGCGTGTTAAGATCCTTCCACGCGCTACGTCCGGCCGGAGAAACCCCACCCTGTCCGGTGAAAAGAGGAGCACTGGGTGATATAATGGGGAAGAAATTGAGATAAAAATATATATATATAAAAAAAAAAAAAGAAATGTCTGACGCTACTCTCTGTCAGTGAATCGTCACATTAGTAAGTTATTGGATCCTGCTATTATCGCTGTATGATGAACGCAGCAATATAAACGCAAGTCGTGTTATTTCCCATCTCGTGCCTGAAGGCGAGTTGAGGGGAGGGAAGGCGAGTCGGGAGGTCTTATCTGCGTAATGTATGGTAACCTTTGTCGGCGTGTAGAATGACGTAATGTCCCACATTAGTAAGATTTATACGCCGTCAGACAGGTGTTGTTTACAAAACGAGGATGGATGAACATCAGGATGAGCGTTTTGCTTCTTGCAAAGCTCCGGTTTGTCATTTTTGTGGCCAGTTGTTCAAATAATGGACCATCTTTTGTGGTTCCGAGCAGCTCTTCTCACCTCGGCTGAGCAGCTCACAGATCTCATGTCTCCCCAGTTACTCACCTAGCAAATATAGACCCTACCTGTGACCCCCTTCTGCTGTTATTTCTCTCATCAGTTGTTTTCTTATTTTACAAAATAATTAAAACATAAAAAACTCCCCCCGGTGGGCTGTACTCAGGTTAGGTGATCAAATACCTCCCACGACCTGCCACCCCGCGTTGGATCTGTTTACATCAGACCCGTCCCGCGGTTAAGTCTCTTCTCGGAGGCGAGTTATTCACGGGGCAGCTCGACACGCCACCACGCGTCTGTCGATGTATAAAGGACAGGTGACACGCTAGATCCGCGCATTAAACACACGGTATCTGCCAATGTAAGAGGGGCTATTCACTACCGATCCAAGATGGTCTCATTTAGGAACTGTCAATAAACTACCAACTGAATTACACATTTCTTTATTTTGTGTTTGAAGACTTTTTATACTATATTTTATATTCTACATCAGGGGTGTCCAAACTTTTTTCACTGAGGGCCACATACAGGAAAATATACAAACGGACGGGCCACACTGCCTCCAGTCTAGTGTATTAAAGTTAGCAAAATCAATCAATTGTAGGTAAATTATTCTTGATAATTGAATATGCTTAAAGAAAAGAAAAAAAAAAACACAGCTTTCCAAAATGTTTTCATCTATTTTCTTTTGGAAAGGGTTGGCAGCTCATTCTCAAAACAACAGGCTCAGATTGCTCCTTAGTCGTATGGTGATCCCTTTCATCAGCACTGTAGAAAAGGGGGGTAAGGGGAAAAGGGGATGAGTATATTTCAGGCTTGTTATGCAAATAGGTTATTGGGCCTATTAACACATCAACTAATGTTTGTTAGAAAATTTTATCGACTTTAATTAATGAGTAAAAAATTATTAGATAATTGGGCTTATTAACATATGAATAATTAAGCAAAAAATATCTTTTAACGCACCTATAATGGGACCAGCGTTGCACTCAGTGGGAACAGTGATGCTGCGATTTGGACTGAAGGATGACTGGCAGGTTAGGAACAAGTGTGGTGGTTGAGATGCGAAGGACATCAGAGAGATGGCTGTCGGTCATTTTGCTTCTCAGTCTGCTTCTGTTCAGATTTAACTGAGAAAATGTTTGCTCACATATGTATGTTGAGCCAAACAGATTCATCATTCTCTTTGCGTGCCGTCTCATCAGAGAAAACAATTTTCCAAGCTCTGGTAGAAGTCGGGTAGGGAGAGAAGCTGATGTTGATTCTTCAGAGAATCATCACACTGCATTTCGATAAGTTCTAATTGCAAACTCTCTTCCACTTCTTCTGCATCCATCAAGAATGGAGTCGAGAACAGCTTAATTTATTTCTCAATGGAAGAAAAATCTTGGAAGCGCTGACAGAATTCTGTCATGAGAGATGAGATCACAGATACCTACTTCTCATTTTTAGCAGCAAAGTTGGCCTCTGGAAAAGCACATTTGATTTCGGACAGTGTGGTGAAGTGCGCAACATTAAAGTTGCGTAGTTGTGTCTCAAAGAGACACAGCTTCACACAGAAGGCTTTCATGTGCGCATAAAGTTGTGGTACAAGCTGGTCTTTGCCTTGTAGGCTCTTGTTCAATGTGTTAAGATGATCAGTGAGATCAACTAAGAATGCCAGGTCTGCCAACCAGAGAGGGTCACTCAGCTCATGAAGAGGTCGATCCTTCCCTCTTAAAAACTGATCGATTTCTGATCGCAGGGAATAGAACCGCTTCAGCACGGAGCCGCGACTCAGCCAACGCACATCCGATGATAGAGTATGTCCCCGTATTCAGCATCAACATCAGAGAGGAAAGCTTGAAATTGTCTGTGGTAGAGCCCTCGTGATCGAATTATGTTGACAGTTTTCACCACAGTATTCATCACATCGCCAAGCTGGATTGTCTTGGCACAGAGGGCTTCTTGATGGATGATGCAGTGCATCTTAACAGCCTCACCTCCACTTTCTTGCACATCTGAGAAAGGTTTCCTGTGTCGGGCAATGAGCTGAGCTACCTTGTAGCTGGCTATTGTGGCATTTTCTTGTGTTTTATTAGCACGTAAAAAAAATACTGTTGTTGAGCTTGTAGGCCAGCTGTCATTTGTTTAACTTTCTGTTCACGCCCGGCACCAGTGCAAGACATGTAGGTCTGATGTTTGGTTTCATAATGTCGCCGTACATTATATTCTTTCATCACTGCAACTATTTCATTGCAAATCAAACAAATACACTTCCCCTTGACTTCTATGAAGAAATACTCATTTTCCCACTGTGTCTGAAATTTTCTACACTCACTTGCTATCTTCCGTTCCTTTGATTCTGCCATTTCTGGTGACCCGCAACATTTTTTTTTTCTTTTATTTCTCTTATTCTGTGGAGAAGCTGCCTTGTTCAAGACAAGTATTCCCCCTAATGTCAAAAAAGGGAAGTGCATTAAAGTTAAGTTCCATGTGTGGGCCATATTCCAATTCATTTTTAGAATTTGCTGAGGGCCAATTATAAATGGACCACGGGCCGCAGTTGGCCCGCGGGCCGTATTTTGGACACCCCTGTTCTACATGAATTCTGTCCTGGTAAGTAGAAACAAAGGTGAAACGGCAGAAAGTCTGATCCACAGTAAAAAGGTAATTTTGATTTGTTTACAGTAAAAGTAAGTTTATATAAGTAGTGAACACAGGATTGATGAAAATGTAAAGTTGAATTAAAGAAAAAATAGGCCTACACTAACAGTGTTTGAAAAATGGTTTATGGCTCCTGTTTTTCTTCAAGATTTGTGCTTTTGTGTTTTCATTAATGTCAAAAGACAGATGAAGAGGAGCTGGATCGAAACAGTGTTTGAGACAAGACAAACAAAAGCCCAAAGTTATATGAATAAATGGAAAAGAAACTGTTGAACTGACTCATTTATTTCAAAACTGATCACACACAAAATACAAATAAATGGTGAAGATTTCTAATTTCATAAAATGAATCCCCTTAAGTCTTGGTTGATTGTCCTTCCATTTAAAGGAGTTTGAGGCAAGAATAAGAAATGAGACTCTTTAGCGCCACAACGACCGTCGGGGTTACTGCAGCCAACAGCGAAGCCGGCACGAGAGAACGCGCATGCAGCGTCATTTGACGTCACATCCGCAGGACAGCGCGGGAAATTCGGGCCCAGAATTGCAGCGCATTTTGCAGCACACAGCCTGTTCAAGGCAACGGAGAGATGCGCTAGAAGGCTCATTCTTTTTGGTTTGGAACGCTTCATCTGACATTAGTACTAGAAAACTTAAAACGTATACGCATTTTTTTCATAAATCCTGCCTCAAGCTCCTTTAATAATACAAACGTAGTACAATTTTTTTTCTTAAACATTTTAGAACCATGTTTTCTGGCAAAATATATGATAATGTCCAGCTGAATGTTTTTGTTGGATGTTGTGCCACTATAGTTCCAATGTATGTAGAAATGCAGGAAAATAAGTCATTTTTGACGAAGAGATTTATTGAAATAAACACGACACATGCCTAAGATGTTTATTTTAATTCTGTGGTGCCATTGCTTGATAGACATTTAAGTATTTTTTTTATTGTTGTAAATGTTGGTGTATAGTACACATAAATTTACTTTTTTTTTAACAAGGTACTTAAAATCCTGCTGTTCTTTAAAAACAGACAGTCAGGGCTGAAAATGACAAATCTCTGAACATTATCTACTGTACAAGAAGTGGAATGTGCAAACAAACCACAGGTTCAACTAGTAAACCAGTTTGAGTAGATGATTTATGCCAGAAAAGTCTCCCAAATAGACTGGGGAAAAAGATAAAAAAGCATTTTGATAAAAGTTACAAATTTAGAGCGGTATTGCATCTACAATAGAAGAGATGGAGCATAACAATACAAGACAGCCCACAGGGCACTGAAATTTTAAACAAACCCCTTTCTGACACTGTTGGATCGTACATGTGGGACTGTAGCTGTATAACTTGTGTGTTGGAATGCATACAGAACAAGTTGCTATATTGCAAACGTGTTCCATCTATTGCAACTTGCAATAAAATATTTTTTCCCCCTTGTAGATGGTATAGCATTACAGCAATAAAACAATACAATTTTAAGTGAAATTAAAGCTGTAACCAAAAGGAATGAGCCTTCTAGTGTATCTCTCCGTTGCCTTGAACAGGCTGTGTGCTGCAAAATGCGCTGCAATTCTGGGCCCGAATTTCCCGCGCTGTCCTGCGGATGTGACGTCAAATGACGCTGCATGAGCGTTCTCCCGTGCCGGCTTCGCTGTTGGTTGCAGTAACCCCGACGGTCGTTGTGGCGCTAATGAGTCTCATTTCTTATTCTTGCCTCAAGCTCCTTTTTATTTATTTGTATTTTGTGTGTGATCAATTTTGAAATAAATGAGTCAGTTCAACAGTTTCTTTTCCATTTATTCATATAACTTTGGGCTTTTGTTTGTCTTGTCTCAAACACTGTTTCGATCCAGCTCCTCTTCATCTGTCTTTTGACATTAATGAAAACACAAAAGCACAAATCTTGAAGAAAAACAGGAGCCATAAACCATTTTTCAAACACCAGCCACGACTCTCCATATAAAACCATTCAAAAGTTATGGCAGAAAGTAGGAACTATCATACATCGACCAATCAGAAGAAGGGGTGGGGCTAATTAAGGCCAATGAATGTCAAGTACTCAATACCGAGTCCGATGACACCACCCACAAGTCTTTATGTCAAACCATTCAAAATTTATGGCAGAGAATAGGGACTGTCAAATATTGACCAATCAGATGAAGCGGCAGGGTTTATTTGCACCAATTATGTTCAAGGACTCAAAACCGAGTCCGATGACACCACCCACGACTCTTGATGTCAAACCATTAAAAAGTTATGGCAGAAAATAGGAACGATCACATATCGACCAATCAGAAGAAGGGGCGGGCCTAATTTGCACCATTTAAGGTGAAGGAGTCAAAACCGAGTCAGATGACACCACCCACGACTCTGTATGTCATACCATTCAAACGTTATGGCAGAAAATAAGATCTATGAAATGTCGACCAATAAGAAAAAGGGGCGGGACTAAATCATGCCAATGAAGGTTAAATATTCAAAACAGAGTTCGATGACACCACCCACGACTCTATGTCAAACCATTCAAAAGTTATGCCAGAAAATAGGGACTATCAAATATCGACCAATCAGAAGAAGGGGCAGGGCTAATTCAGGCCAATGAAGGTCAAGTACTCAATATTGAGTCCGTTGACACCACCCACATGTCTTTATCACAACCCGTTCAAAAGTAATGGCAGAAAGTAGGAACTATCAAATATGGACCAATCAGATGAAGGGGGGGTGCGCTTTTTGGTGTCTAGTGTCGCCACGGTTCGGGCCGTATTAACTGCCGAAGGAATGGCATAAATTGCGGCAAAATTACACGAGTAATTCAAAATGGCCGACTTCCTGTTCGGTTTCGGCCATGGCACCAAGAGACTTTTCCTTAAGTTGCGACATGATACAGATGTGTACCGATTTTCGTGGATGTACGTCAAACCGTATTGTGGGGCTTGAGGCCGAAAGTTTTTTTCTGTATGGACCGATCAGATGAAGGGGGGGCGCGCTTTTTGGCATCTAGCGTTGCCACGGTAACGCTTTTGACTGAGAAAAGTAATGCGCATCGTCGCAGGATGGAGACGCACATTTTTATTTTGATAACACACCTGGGTGCACGTTACGGTTCGGGGGAAGAAGCGGCTGAAGAAATGGCATAAATTTCACCAAAATTACACGATTAATTCAAAATGGCTGACTTCCTGTTCGGTTCGGTACGTCAAACCGTATTGTGGGGCTTGAGGCACAAAGTTTTCTAGGGGGCGCTGTTGAGCCATTTTGCATTAAATACATTTTTCACCAGGCCTGGTTTGCATGCAAAATTTGGTGACTTTTGGGGCATGTTTAGGGGGGGGGGGGATGTGATATTTATTGGTTTGTATTACTGGGCTTGGCCTAATGGCTCAACAGCGCCCCCTAGAAAACTTTGTGCCTCAAGCCCCACAATACGGTTTGACGCACATGCACGAAAATCGGTACACACCTTTTTCATGTCGCAACTTAAAGAAAAGTCTCCTGGCGCCATGGCCGAAACCGAAGAGGAAGTCGGCCATTTTTGAATTAATCATGGAATTTTGGCGCAATATATGCCATTTCTTCCGCCGTTAATACGGCCCGAACCGTAATGTGCACCCAGGTGTGTTATACATCAAAATGTGCGCCTCCATCCAAAAGCGTTACCGTGGCAACAATAGACGCCAAAAAGCGCGCCCCCCCTTCATCTGATTGGTCCATATTTAATAGTTCCCCAAAAGTCACCAAATTTTGCATGCAAGCCAGGCCTGGTGATAAATTTGATATTTCATGGTTTGCATTAATGGGCGTGGCAAAATGGCTCAACAGCGCCCCCTAGAATACTTTTATTTACCATAACTTTTGAATGGTTTGACATAAAGAGTCGTGGGTGGTGTCATCGGACTCAGTATTGAGTCATTGACCATAATTGCTGAAAATTAGCCCCGCTCCTTCTTCTGATTGGTTGTCCCTATTTTCTGACTATAACTTTTGAATGGTTTGACATAGAGAGTCGTGGGTGGTGTCACCGGAATCAGTATTGTGTCCTTGACCTTCATTGGCCTGAATTAGTCCCGCCCCTTCTTCTGATTGGTTGTCCCTATTTTCTGCTATAACTTTTGAATGGTTTGACATAGGAAGTCATGGGTGGTGTCATTTCTGATATGCTTATGGGGGACGGTGGCTATGAGTGCGAGGGCCCGTTCATTGCTGCTTGCAGCTTTAATTGTGATTGGTTTTCATTCCTCGTTTCAGGAAAAAAAAAAAGAAAAAAGCGGTAAAAATGTTGAAGTAACGTTTTTTTTAAATGTTTTAAGTGTTTTGCTTTGATGAAAAAAATGTATAAGAAGTTATCTTCCATTTCAATGCACACATTGTAAGAGACATTTTACCCATCATCATCTCTTCTCTTCAGCTGCTGATGAATTTAACTGTAATTTTTCTAATTTGAAACAAAACAAATTGCTATGATTTTGAAAGTTTTGTCAACATTTACAAATTATTCTGTGACAATCCTTGGTCCGGACTGGCCTTTATTTACACCATTTAAATAAATCATTTGCTATAGGCCTACACAGTGTCAAGTGTTTCTAATTTCTACGCCATGCAGGCGTTAAAAAATTGAATGCGTGTTCAGGGATGCAAGAAGCTGGTGGTGGGAGAACAAGCCATGAAGGTTGGGGTCGTAGTACCAGCAAGAACTTTAATCTACTTTCACCCCTGCTCTTGAGTAAAATTACCCTCCTACAGGCTGAGGCGGGACCAAACGTGTCAGGTGCAGTGTGTGGGCAGCAGCTGAAAGTGCGTTAGCACGCTGACCCTCGGTTGCCAAAACTGGTTCTCTGGGACAGGCACTTCTTTGCTGGGGAAGGAACCTGAGCTTGTATGTAAAGCTGAGAGGTAGCAACTACAGTATATCGTGTGAGTGCTGGAACTTCACTTCTCAAGAGATGTTTGGCCTTGTTGATGATTCGAGCACCTGGTTAGGATGCCTTCTGGAAGCCTCCCTGGAGAGTGTTTTGGGCTCAACTAACCAGGAGGAAGTCCCAGGACAAGTTGGAGATATTACATCTCCTATCTAGCCTGGGAATGCCTTGGTGTCCTCCCTGAATAACTGGGGGAAATACCTGAGGAGAGGAACATGTATATCTAAGTATGACATTTAATTTAAAAAAGTATTTTTTTCTCTGTGTGTTCACCATCCGCCTGAATAATCACATGCTTGAGTGTTCTCACATTACGCTGTGCATACTACTTTAAAAACTGCAGCCTCCTGAAGTTTAAATGACTTTGTCAGAATTCGGTGTGATGGCCCACTAAGGTGTTCCAGTCACACAGGCTTTGTTGTAAAGCTCCATTAAACCTCTCTGACAGCTGTCAACCCCTTAATCACCTGTTTTCCCTTCACTTCCCGTTTTGTGCCTATCCAGTTTAAGACTTTTATTTTCCTTTGGCTATCCTCTCTGTGAATATGACTGAATCATGCTGAGAATTCATTGTTCTTAATTACTGCGTACTAATAAATAAAGGCTGGTTACCAGCTCTCCAGTGATCTCCACCAGAGAGGCTACTGTCTAACCAGAGGTGTTGCTGCTCAGCCACATCGGTCTTATCAAGCACTGACATTTTTCTTCACTTACAGTTTCATGTATGTATGAGACTTTAATAAAGAATGATCCTTTGATATTCCAAGCAAACTGTCCAGGGATTTTGTCAAACAGGAACCAGCAGAGGAGAGAGACGGACAGAACAAAATGAGAGACAATGAGTAGGTGGGGAGGGGAGGGGTACGACATAGAGGGCTACGCCAGGTTTGCAGTCGAATGCTGAGATGCCAAGGATGATGAAGCAATCTCTTTCCATCAGGCCAATGTGATAGACTTGATTCGGCCCCCTTGCATTCAGCCATACCACCATCCTTTAGTCTCTCGCTGGTGTCCTGTATTCCTCCCCTACTTATTCAGCAACTCATAGACATGAACAGAACTCGAGCAGAGAGGAGCAGCTGGTCAGGTCACGACAGGGTGTGGAAACACATTTGACAAAATCAAATCAGGTCGGTCAAAGGGGAGGGTGGGGGTTGCCAGTCTCCCCCTGGAGCTGTTCCCTGGTGTTGATATATTGTCTAAGCCTTTATGCTTTATTTTACTGTAGTGTAATGAATCAGTTTTAACATAATTTGGTCATCCATCACCCTTTTCTGTTTAGATTCTAATTGCTTGTAATTATGATACTTAATTTTATTAAAATAACAATTTTGAATTTCATCTATTTAAATCAGGGAGATGAAATGAATTGCATTTTCTTCAATTAGTGGATGACTTTGTACATGCCTTCAGTTTGAACACATGCACCTTCTTGCTCCTAGAACCTGGTTCTCATACTGTTTTAGCTGCTAACACTTTGATATTCAATATCCCATAGAGCCAAAGCACCAATTGAAGCTATTACACAGTGTTTAGCTCGCTAATAGATTTATTAGAGGGTGGGAGCTGGCTTATTACCTTGGGTTTCAGGAAAGGAGCCAAGGGACTGATCTGATCTGCATGCTGCGTCAGTCTTCAAAAGGGACTATGAATCGGTGCTGTAGGGTAAGCACATGAAAGTGATATAAAGTGAGTCCTCTGTTGTCCAACCTTGCTGATGGTTGGGATGACGTACCTCTCATTCTCCTATATGCATAGCCATAGAATCAAGTTCACATTTCTTTTATCAGGGCCCATCACTATCCTTCATCCTTAATCCTCAGAAGCAGGGAAAGGTCATTACCCAAGTAAATTACCTCTTTAGCATTTGATCATTCATTTTTACCCCATTTTTTTTCCCTTTCTTCTGTTCCCCCCAGAAAGGAACCACCAAGCAGCAATTTCCACACACGCTGATAGACAGCACTTTTACTTCAAACTAGGATATACTGCACTTTTATGTAGCATAGTGCAATACTCTGCAGATATCAGAATCTTATACAGTATACAGTTCCAATTTTATTTTATTTTCATGAGCTAGCTTTCTATCTCTTCTTCTTTCCAGTCTCTTCTGGTTCTAATGAAATATTTTCAAAATATGGCATGGCAAGAAAATGGTAAATTTCTGGCTGCATTATCACATTTAATTTAAAAAGAGAACGATGAACTACTCTGATAGTTCCGTCCAGCACACGCTTCTAAAAATGTAATGAAGGCTGGCAATAATTTAAACCCCAAACACTTATGTGCATATTTCTCTTCAGTTATCTGTGTGTAGGTGTGTGTCAGTCAGCCTCTCTCTCCCTCTTAAGACTTCCTCAACAATCTGTCCAGTAACTTGAAATATGTGACATTTGGAAAGAAAATGTCCTGTCCAAAATCTATTATAAGTGCTGATGTTTGATCTGATGATAAGGTGGTTAGGTTAAGAAAAAAAAAGGCTTAGTCACTTTTGGCATTCAGTGGCCTCCAGTGGTTGTACTGCAAAATTGATTGATTAATGATTCAGGAAGTGTTGTATTTTAATTTCCCTTTGAATATACACTCTGTCCTTATTGGTTATACCAGGTGTACAAAGGTGTATTAAGTGAGTATGAGTGCGGTGAGTGTATTTTACCGGGGTTTACAAAGACAGGCAGTCAATACATTGTACCCAGGCTAACCTGCTCTCAACTACCTTCAGTAAGGGCATTTTTCAAACAGCAAGTACCATAACACAAATCATAAAGGGGCAATAACATTAAAACATTATCTTCTACAAAGGTGTGTGTGTGTGTGTGTGTGTGTGTGTGTGTGTGTGTGTGTGTGTGTGTGTGTGTGTGTGTGTGTGTGTGTGTGTGTGTGTGTGTGTGTGTGTGTGTGTGTGTGTGTGTGTGTGTGTGTGTGTGTGTGTGTGTGTGTGTGTGTGGTGGGGATGGTGGGGATGGTGGGGATTTTCTCCCCCCTCTGGTTTACATGTCCTACCCTCTGCTGAATCATTTTTATCCTCGGTGGGGACAAAATGTATCCCCCCCACCCAAAGTATTTTCACCATTACATCATAATTATTAACAAGTAATAACAACCAAAATACACAGTCCGTGTTCATTCTGCTTGTGCTGTGACTTTGATACCGGGAGCGAGTCAGAGGCATCGCGCCCACAGAAAGCAGTTTTATTTTGAAAACCAACCGGATTTTCTTGCATTCCAAAAGTACGACTTCCGGCCCGCCAATACAAAAGATAGTCAGTCAAATGAATGAAAAAATGAAAAGAATCCAGAGCAGCATATCCTCATATTTTTACCGGATCACAACCACTTTTCCTTCAGAGGAGAGACAACAGCTGTCCGTGCTGATACTGAGGTGGGCGTGGCTGATACTGGGGTGGGTGTGGCTGATACTGAGGTGGGCGTGGCTGATACTGAGGTGGGCGTGGCTGATACTGAGGTGGGCGTGGCTGATACTGAGGTGGGCGTGGCTGATACTGGGGTGGGTGTGGCTGATACTGAGGTGGGCGTGGCTGATACTGGGGTGGGCGTGGCTGATACTGGGGTGGGCGTGGCTGATACTGGGGTGGGCGTGGCTGATACTGGGGTGGGCGTGGCTGATACTGGGGTGGGCGTGGCTGATACTGAGGTGGGCGTGGCTGATACTGAGGTGGGCTTGGCTGATACTGAGGTGGGCGCTGAGCGCACTGAGATCAATGAGGAAAGACCACGGTGTGAACACAAAATTCATGAGGGAGGAATTTGAAAAATCTTCCACATTCAAGGGGGTCAGTGTGTCTCAGCCAGGTGATGGGGGCTGTCGCAAGGCGGAGGTGTTTTGCGAGCGATTTTTTTTTTTTGTCTCCCTGGCTGACAACATTGAACACAGGCTGGATGACAGCGGGGTTATCTCTGCCAACGCTGCTCTAAATCCATCAAACTGGCCATCTGATGAAGACGAGCACATCCTCTACGGCGATGAAAAACTTCTCGCCATACACAAAACTCTTGCTGTTGAGGCCGCAAACAGATCCCATACTCCTGAAGGAGTTCATGAGTTAAAGTGTCACGGTGTCATAGGAGAGAGCTGAGCAAAGTTCTCCCCGCTGTCTCCACTCCCAGTGTCCACAGCCGAGTGTGAGAGAGCTTTCAGTGCCATGAAACACGTTCTTACAGAACGCAGAAACAGAATGAATGTGTCCACACTGAACAATCTACTATTCATCTCTGTAAATGGACCAGATGTTGCCTCCTTCCCGGCCCGCAGGTTTGCGGAGGTGTGGTTGAAGCAGGGGCACCACGCTGCTATTGATCCGCCAACCGTAAAGCAGAAAGAAAAGGCTGAAGTGCGTTATCAGAGCAGACTGTTTTAGTCTGACGGTCAGACTCTGACCTATACCCGATTAACCACAAAAAACAAATACAAAATAAAACTAAAACATTTATGACAGCTCATTATTTCATGTTTTCTGTTAAACTGATATCGAGAAAGAATTTAAAAAATATGTATTTTGTTTATTTTTATTTGGCACATTTAAAAACAATATTAGGAGAAAATATTTCTGCAAATGCAGTGGTTCAGTTCATGTTCAAAATAGCCCTACCGCCTGCGTTATGTAGCTTAAGTGTAAGGTTTACACAAGAAACAAGTTTTCATATAGCCTATACTGTTGGACCGCTGTTGTGTGGTAAATTTTCTAAAATTAATTTGACAGCTTTCGTGATGCTTGGACTGAAGAAGATCCGTGCCAGTTTCAGTAGAGACATCACATCACTCGTACCTTCTTGGTTTCCAAAAGAACTGCTCATTTTACAGTTTTCACCATTTGTGTTTGTCTTCCATCGCTTCTCCTGTCCACTTTGCTGGGCTTACAAGGCCAAGCAGTAGTATCCAACGGTCAGTGGTGTGTGAGCGCACAATTTCCATCTTTTTCCGATCCTGTATATCTCCCCAAACCCATTTTAAAATAGTTAGCTATGAATCTTCATTGCATCCAGTGGCACGGAAAGCGGCCCTCTCCTAAATGACTATTGATGATGCTGCTGTAAGAAATGTGAGCACAGTATGGTAATGGTACGGCAAGCTTGGAGTAGAGTATGGAGGTGTGTGTGGTTGACTACTGTGCAGTGGCATGGATAAGATGTGGAGGGATAAATCAGCCCACAGTCTGAAAGTAATTTTCTTCCAAGGATATGCACTGTGGGGCATTCATTATCTGCAAACAAACCAGTTCAGGCTCAAACTCATTAAAAATACTTAAAAAATGGTGATAGTTCACTGGAAAACAATGAACTGGTGACCTTGCCTTATCCAGAAATGAAAGAAGATTCCTAGAGGCCAGCATTAGTGAGACAATCATGCACATATGCAAAGGCTTTTTTAAAATATATTTGTGCTTTGGTCTGATATTCATGGGTAATTTTGTAACAATCATATCATGGAATACAATTTTAGAGTTTAAAATGTGTTCTTTGACTGTGTGTTATGTAGACCTCCCTGTTGACCTTCCTGTCAGTTGGAAAAAAAAGTTGTTGACTGTAAAGTACTGTTTCTATTGGCAAAGACATCAAATGAATGCCAACCAAAGTCCTTCCTTCTTTTATTTAATGGCTCTAAGATACAGGTCTGCAGGTAGCCTCTGGGACCTATACGTATGGGTAATTCTCTCTTCCCACAGGCCCATACAGCTTGTCCTTGGTTGTATAAAAATGATGGTTAAGTGTCCAGACTGCATGAGAATCAGAGTATGAGTGGAAAAAGTTCTGCTCACATTCATCTAGAGCATGTTGAACTCCAGGATAGTGCAGGAAATTATGCTGACATCATGCCTTGTAACATTCAATGATTTGTCTTGACCATTTGACATGTAGTAATATCAAAACTCAGCTGGAGCAAATGTATAAAAGATGTGAATACACAAAATTGGTGCTGGAGACTCAATAATTTCAAGCATGTCAGGCCATTGTGTATCAGTTGTAGTATTATTACTTATACACACAATCCGATTATTACTATTTTATTATTATTACTATGTATTACTACTATTATTACACACAACCTTTACAATTCTTAATTTACCTAATTCTATTTTTTTATACAAGTATAAATTCTAATGTTATACTTTGTGAATCACTGTATAAATTATTTTTGAACTGAAATACATTCTTTATTATCTATTCAAAGTGTAATGACAGTGACTCAGATGAAATATAATGGTTGTTGAGGATTTGCAGGTGCATCTGTCAGGTATTTAATAAATTACATAAGCGTGCTGTAAATAGCTAAGGCTGGGTGTGATGCATGAGGACCGATTAGTCTGGGAAACTAACCAAATCAAAATAATTAAACTGTGATCTTCTCTGGTTTGTGATACTTTTTTTTTTTTTTTTTTTTTTTTTAAGTTTTCAGGAATACTCGTATGCAAAATAACTGATAAACCTACGTTTGAATTAATTTATAATTAGGACAAGAGTGGAAAGTGTTGTCCACATGTACACTAATATTCCAGTATGATTAATAAGTCATGACTGCATAAACTCATGGTTTATGAATCATCATATATGATGACAAAGGCTGTGAATGATAATAGATCCATCTTGACATCATAGAAGAAGGTTGTTTTTCACACTGCAAATTATGATCTTTCATCCTAACATTATTCTCACAATCAAATGTGATCCCAATGACTGCTGACTGTAACATGAACAGAGGCTTCTGCTCCAGTTACAATCAGTTCATGCAGACCTGCCAAAATGTAAATTAAGCTTAAGGAAAATGACCTATGTGACTTTCAGATTTTTGTCAAGTGCTTTCTCGTCCTTTTGGACTAGAAGCTAAGATTATTTTCACTTGTCCCCATTTCCACTCTACAGTTTGCTTAAAAAATCAAGTAAAGACCTACTAGGGGTGTAACGATACACTAATCTCACGATACGGTACGATACACGATATTGAGGTCACGATAACGATACGATACGATATTATAGCAGTATTTTTTAACAACCTTGATAGAGGAATATATGACTGGAAAAAACAGTCTTTTATTTGAAAGACACATAATACAAAACAATGCTGTGCGTTTGACCTATTGTTTCAGTTTGTAATGCTTTATAACTGTTTAAGTTTTAAAGAGAAAGCCAGGCCAACAATTTTCCACAAACTGAACTAAAAGTAAATTTGTCAGGTTTGCATTATGCATCTTCAGTTTCATACAAGTACAAATATTTTGCCACAAATTGAATAGTTTCTCTCATGTATGATTTGGCTTTTTTCTTTTCCAGAAATTTAACAACTAAAATTAAATAAATAAATACAAGTAAATAAATACATACAATTTTACATCATAAAAAAGATTGATTCATGCTCACCTTATAAGTGTAAGAGGAGATTTATTTTTGTTAAGAAGGTTATTTTGGTAATTCAGGGTTCATTATTTTATAAATATATTTATGCCGCCCTCGATATATGTTCAGAATATAACTTGGCAGTAAGATAAACACCTTCCGTTCATCAAAACTCTGAAGACAGTGATGAGTTTGTCCACAGGTTTATTGACTTTAAAAGGGTAAAACTGAAACAGAAAGAAATATATTTTAAATATATACTTCTTGTACAGTACATATTTTTAAATGCTTTTTAATATACTGTAAACATGCTTTTGTCAGAAATCAAATTACTTCCTTTTTAACTCGCTCATGAATTATCTATTTATTGCTTATTTATACATTTTAATCTATCAATAAAGAAAACCTCTTGAGTTTAAATGTGTGGTCACTCATACCATTTCACACTGTACCTGAATTCAATGATTAACTAACCATATTACGTACAAAATATGCATGGAGATTATAACATCCTTAAATTTCCCAAAACAACTTTTAACCAACAAATATCAAACTATAATTGAACATAAAGACATAAGATACCATTACATACCGACGATGCTTCGTATGGCATGAGATGTAAGCAGATGTCTGCAGATAGAAACATGCAGCCGGAGTAACTTTTTGCTGCCATGTGCTTTCACTTCCTGGTTGATGTGTGACATCACTACCTATGCCCCGTCTCCTGTCTCTTAAAGGGGCCATAACTTAACTGATAAAACAATGAATTTGCTCACAAAAAACTAACAGAAATATGATAACAGAACACTCCCCGTCTGGCGGGATTAAACCGCCACTACCAAACAGTCCATAGAAGTTATTATGGCTTCATCTCAGGAGCTAGGAGCAAGACTGTCTCATTAACAGGCCGCAAAAATAGTTTAGTCCCCTCTTTCCTGGAAACCTTGATCTCCACCTTGCGTACTCTGCAGTCTTTGCTGGGGAAGACTTGAGTAATCAGTCCCAAAGGCCATTCATTTCTTTTTAGTTGGTTGTCTTTGAGAAGCACGATGCTTCCAGGCTGAAGATCGGGCTGAGGAACCTGCCACTTCCTACGTGGTTGAAGTGTAGAAAGATATTGTTTTTTCCACCTGTCCCAGAAGGTTTGAGCTAGATGCTGGACTTGGCGCCACTGTTGTTTGTGGAGGTCTTTGACCCAGTCACCAACTGGGGCAGAGGACAGACTCACTTTCTGAGTGAGTAGGGTTGCTGGTGTCAGTATGAATGAGTCGTCTGGATCAGTTGACACTGGTACGAGAGGTCTGGCATTGATGATAGCGACCACCTCTGCCATCAGTGTGGAGAGTGCTTCATGAGTTAGCTTTGATATCCCAAGCTGCAGGAACATTGAGTCCAAGATTTTCCTTGCAACTCCAATCATCCTTTCCCATGAACCACCCATGTGAGAGGCATGGGGAGCATTGAATATCCACTTGCAGCCTTGGTCCAACAAAAACTTCTCGACAGAGATGTTGTCAATATTGGAAGGAATCTTGAGCTCCTTGCATGCACTGACGAAGTTGGTTCCTCGATCAGAGCGTATGAGTTTCACTGGGCCCCTGATGGCAAGAAAACGCCTGAGGGCGTTAATGAAGCTTGACGTATCTAGTGACTCGATGTGTTCTATGTGGACAGCTCTTACGCTCATACAGGTGAATAACACTGCCCATCGTTTGCTCTGAGCAAAACCTCCCCTAGTCCGGCGTGAGGACACAGTCCATGGGCCAAAAACATCCAGGCCAACGTTGGTGAATGGAGGTTCGGTTGAAAGGCGGTCTGCTGGAAGATTAGCCATCTTTTGTGTCTGAGGTGTGCCTCGAAGTTTGCGGCATGTGACGCAGCTGTAAATAACACTGCTTACTCGCCTTTTGCCACCGACAATCCAGAAGCCAGCAGCTCGCAAGGCACCTTCGGTGAATAGTCGTCCCTGATGTTGCGTTTTCTGGTGGTAATACCTGACCAGAAGGGTTGCTATATGGTGCTTGCCAGGGAGGATGATGGGGGTTTTCTCCTCTGACTGGAGTTCTGCTTCTCTGATACGACCCCCGACTCTTAAGAGGCCATCAGCATCCATGAAGGGATCTAGGGCTTTGAGAGGACTGTCCTTGAGGAGATTTTCTCCCTTTCTTAAACAGGCATACTCTTCAGCGTATGTCTCCTCTTGCACAGCACGGATGATGGTTCCTTTGGCCCTTAAGAGTTCCTCGACTGAAATTGCTGTGTGGCAGTGATGCCAGCCTTACAGCCACTGACTTCATTTGCAGGATTCTTCTGGAAGAGACGAGCAATATGAGTGAGGCGAGCAATGGCATGCGTCAATGACTTCCAGCTAGAAAACTTGGAGAAGCGCTGAGACCCTAGTTGTTTGCTCGACATGGTCGTTTTCATTGTGGAGACCTGAGGGCGGATCTCTGCATCCAAAGAGGGGTTCACCAGCTCGAAGCTGCATTCCTCATGATGGGTTTGCTGAGGGTGTTTCAGGAATGCTGGTCCGCAAAGCCAGCTAGTGCCTGAGAGATGAGCAGCAGTGACAGACCTTGTGGCAATGTCTGCAGGATTTACCTCTGTCGGCACATAGTGCCATTGTTCGGGACGAGAGAAGCTCCTTATCCGTAGGACTCGATTACTGACATAGACGTAGAAACGTCTAACCTCATTGCTGATGTAGCCTAATACTACTTTGCTGTCACTGTAAAAGACAGTGTCATCCAACCTCATGTCGATTTCAGAAGAAATGAGTTCAGCAAGCTCCACTGCCAACACCGCAGCACAAAGCTCAAGCCTTGGGACTGTATGCTCAGGGAGGGGAGTGAGCTTAGCCTTGCCCATGACAAACCCTACATGGATGGCTCCGCTGCTGTCTGTCAGTTTGAGGTAGGCAACGGCCGCAATTGCCTTTGTAGATGCGTCGCAAAAGACAATTAGCTCTCTACGTGACACCTCTGTGGGAGAGATGTCTGTGTAGGGTCTTGGAATCTGGAGACTCGCTAGATCTTTCAATGAGGATCGCCATTTGATCCACATTTCTTCCTTCTCTTGAGGGAGGGGTGAATCCCAATCACCATTGTCCTGTGTAAGCTCTCGCAGGATTGCTTTTCCTTGTATGGTCACTGGGGAGACGAATCCGAGGGGATCATAGATGCTGTTCACAGTCGATAGGATGCCTCGACGAGTGAAAGGCTTGTCCTCATCAGAAATTTTAAAGGTAAAGGCATCTGACATAAGGTCCCAGTTGAGACCCAGACTACGCTGCATGGGAAGTGCGTCAGAGCCGAAGTCCAGGTCTTTGAATTCATTAGCATGGTCCTGGGATGGGAAGGCTTCCATGACTTCTCTTTTGTTTGAGGCGATTTTGTGTAGACGCAAGTTGGAGTCTGACAGCACGTCTTGCGTCCTCTTGAGCAGGTCCACCGCGGCTTCAACTGTAGGGAGAGACTTCAAGCCGTCGTCCACGTAGAAGTCGCGGTTTACGAACTGTTTGACATCGGGATCTGCATCACGTACAGACTGCCTTAGACAGTATATGGCTACTGCCGGGGAGGGACAATTCCCAAAAACATGAACCCTCATGCGGTATTCCACAATGTCTTTAAGTGGGTTGTTGTCCCTAAACCACAAAAACCTCAGGAAATTGCGGTCTTCTTCTCTCACGAGGAAGCAGTGGTACATCTGCTGGATGTCTGCTGTTATAGCCACAGCTTGCTTGCGGAATCTGATCAAAACCCCAAGGAGGGTATTGTTAAGGTCGGGTCCGGTTAACAGAACGTTGTTAAGTGACACTCCGTTGTGCTGGGCGCTGGAGTCGAACACTACACGGATGTTCCCTGGTTTTCTTGGATGATATACGCCGAAGGATGGCAAATACCATCGTTCTTCGTCTCTCTTAAGTGGAGGTGCCACTTCGGCATGATTGTTCTGGAACACCTTCTCCATGAAAGTGAAAAAGTGCTCCTTCATCACTGGCTTCCTCTCTAGACTGCGTCTCAGAGATGACAGTCGATTCAAGGCCTGGACTTTGTTGTCTGGGAGACGAGGCCTTGGAGTTTTGAACGGCAATGGAGCTATCCAGCTGTTGCTCTCGTCCTTCTTTAAACTTAGTTCCATTATTTTCAGGAATGAGATATCGTCGATGGATGGAGCCACTTTGTTGTCATCCTTGGTCTGCTGAAACACTGTGCAGCCTAAGTCCTCGACCTTTTCACAACAATTTTGCTTCTCTGTAGAGTATGCTCTTGGCTGATCAGGACATTGGAAATTGGTGTAATTCTCCTTCACGCGGAAGACGTTTGGGCATGGCTCAAAGATGGAGGGGCGCTTTTGTTCTGTAGCGCTAGTGTAGAATGTATTCACTGTGATAGGCTTGTGAACACCTCCCAAGCACACATTTCCAACTATCACCCATCCCAGATCAAGTTTCTGGGCATAGGGAGCATCACGTGGGCCATTGATCTGCTTGCGCACCTTGTGGATGGAAATGATGTCTCGCCCGAGGAGAAGCATGATGGGAGCACTCGGATCGAGCTCTGGGATAAGGTGAGCCACTGGTTGGAGGTGGCGATGGTTGGATGCAGCACAGGGCGTAGGAATTTCCATTCTGTTGTTGGGGATGTCGTTGCATTCCAAGACACTTGGTAAGGGGAGACTAACTTTTCCATCCATCGATTCAATTTGGAATCCTGAAGCTCTTCTCCCTGTACTCTCCATCACTCCAGAGCAGGTCCGGAGAGAATATGAAGAGGTGGGACCCTGAACATTGAAGGCATCGAAGAACTTGGAACGAGCTAGAGATTTATTACTATGCTCGTCGATGATTGCATAGACCTTCATAGCTCTATGGCGCTGGCCTAAAGGGTGGATGTTAACGAGGCAAATCTTGGAGCACGATTTGTTACTCTGATCACCACCGCAGACCTTGGTGCAGCTAGTAGAGACTTCTGAAGATGGATTAGAGTCTTGCTCCCCGCCGTTATCCGTAGAGGGGAACGGCTCTCGGGTCCATGGTGCTGGTCCAGGATGGAGGGCAGAGATATGTCTCTCACTCTTACACTCGAAGCATGTTGTCGTGTCTTTGCAGTCCTTAGCCATGTGTCGTGTGGATGTGCAACATTTAAAGCAAATCCCATTTTCCTTCAGGAATGCTTTACGTTCCTCTAAAGGCTTTTCGCGGAAAACCCGGCACTTCCGGAGTGGATGAGGCTTTTTATGGATTGGGCACTGTCTCTCGGAATCGTTAGCTCTAAAATCACGTCCGTCAGAGGCAAGAAGAGCTGGAGGAAGCACATCTGTCTTGTGCACCGAGATTTCCCTTTGTCTACTTGGTTTCCATGTAGTCTTGTCTCCTTTTGAAGGGGCATCCGCTTGGCCAGTGAACTTGAAGCTTGGATCGTTTCGTGTTATAGCTTGTTGCTTGACAAAGTTGACGAAAAATCTAAAGGGAGGGAATGAGACTTGGTACTGCAGTTTGTAGTTAGATCCTAGACAAAGCCACTTCTCCTGTAGGTTGAAAGGCAACTTTTGGACTAAAGGGTTTATTCCCCGTGCCGTGTCTAGGTATTGAAGGGCTGGGAGATCTCCGTCTTCCTTTGCAGCTTCCAGTTCCATAAGGAGATCGCTTAACTCGTGAAGTTTCAAATAATCCCTGTTGGAGATTTTTGGAAAGCTATTGATACGTTGGAAAAGAGCATCTTCAATCACTTCAGGAGCCCCATAAAACGTATCCAGTCTATCCCATATCATTCGGAGTCCTCTATCTGGGAAATTAACGTGGACGGCTCTGATCCTTTTAGCGTGCTCAGCTGAATCTTTCCCCAGCCACTTGACCAGCAAGTCCATTTCCTCACTGTACGTCAAATCTAGACCTTTGACCGTATTGCTGAAGGACCGTTTCCACGCTTTGTAGCTGTATGGTTGGTCGTTAAATTGGATCAAGCCTGTCGTGACTAGCTCCCGTCGAGCCAAATATCTGACGAAGTCAGTCATGTTTGCTTGGTCTTGGTGGGCATGTTGAGGTGTGTAGCTGGGCATGGAGGAAAGAGGAGGACCGTAGTTTGCTCCCTGTGTGTGACCATCATTTTGCATACTACTTGAGTAATGACGATTATCTGGAGTCAACTGCAGCTGCTAAGCTGTTACTGTTTGGTTTGGTGTTGCAGAGGAAAGGTCAGCGTCGGCTTGACTACGCTCTGTTTTGAAGTGTGAGGTACGGATAGGGTGCGCTGATGCTGGCTCTGCCTGTAGCTGTCTATTCTCATCTTGAGATGGCTGATGCAGTGCTGGTGCGAACTGTACTTTGTTTTCCTCTTCGGCATGTTTAGCGACATATTCTTTGGTACGCTCCATAGGGTCAAGAGGGGTAGCAGATATGCAGTCTGAGTAAACCTTGGAGCTACTTCCATCACTATCGTCGACAGCTGCCTCTAAGACTTCTGCTTCGGCCACAGCTGCGGCTGTTTCTTGCTCTAACGATAACATGTCCATAGTTGCTTCTAGTTGTGCTTTTTCTACTTTTAAGGCCATTTCTTTCTTTGCATAAGGTAGCCTTGCTTTGGCCGCTTCTGCTTTCGCACGAGCCATGGCGGCAGCAGCCCCTGTGGAAGAAGCCTTCGACCTTTTTGAAGAACGTGAGGCGTGGGATCTGGTCCGTAATGAGCCTTCTTTAGATTCCATTTTCTGTTTCCAGCATAAACTGCGTTATCTTCTGCGCTGAAGCCGTCGTTTTACTATGCCGCCCTCGATATATGTTCAGAATATAACTTGGCAGTAAGATAAACACCTTCCGTTCATCAAAACTCTGAAGACAGTGATGAGTTTGTCCACAGGTTTATTGACTTTAAAAGGGTAAAACTGAAACAGAAAGAAATATATTTTAAATATATACTTCTTGTACAGTACATATTTTTAAATGCTTTTTAATATACTGTAAACATGCTTTTGTCAGAAATCAAATTACTTCCTTTTTAACTCGCTCATGAATTATCTATTTATTGCTTATTTATACATTTTAATCTATCAATAAAGAAAACCTCTTGAGTTTAAATGTGTGGTCACTCATACCATTTCACACTGTACCTGAATTCAATGATTAACTAACCATATTACGTACAAAATATGCATGGAGATTATAACATCCTTAAATTTCCCAAAACAACTTTTAACCAACAAATATCAAACTATAATTGAACATAAAGACATAAGATACCATTACATACCGACGATGCTTCGTATGGCATGAGATGTAAGCAGATGTCTGCAGATAGAAACATGCAGCCGGAGTAACTTTTTGCTGCCATGTGCTTTCACTTCCTGGTTGATGTGTGACATCACTACCTACGCCCCGTCTCCTGTCTCTTAAAGGGGCCATAACTTAACTGATAAAACAATGAATTTGCTCACAAAAAACTAACAGAAATATGATAACAGAACAATATTCTTTATATTCTGTAAATCAGGGACTATAATTACACTAGTCAGTTTATCAGTTGTTAGTATGTTTTAGAGGGCGGAGTGATACAGCACTAGGTGTTGTGTTGATGTTCTGAAATCCTACACTGTTGAGCGGACATTGAAGTACACGCAAACTCACGCAGAAGTTGTCCCGTGTTTATCCTACTCACCACCCGAAAAAGGTTTAATTTAATAAGGTAAGGCTTAACTCTACACCAGACTTAAATAACTAAAGGTTCAGAGCTCAAAACAGGACCGCAAAACGGGACTACTTTCTTCTGAGCGGAGGAAGATTTTGGTCCGCGCGGTCGCGGCCGCGGCCGTGGTCGGATGCGCGTTTCTAGTCAACACAATAGATTAATATTAATAACACAATATTGCGATACAGGTTGTCACCTCCACGACACGTATCGTGACGTTTTTGTATCGCGAAATTTCGTGGCACGATATATTGTTACACCCCTAAGACCTACACACACACACACACACACACACACACACACACACACACACACACACACACACACACATATTACTATTATTTATCATTATTACCAAATGATCACATATAATGTTATAACAGTTCAATTATGGTTAACTGTTTAATTTCTAATATATAGTGTTTAAAAAATGTATCATGTTTTAAAAAAGGCTGAATATAATATGAAAAAAAACACTTCATAACTTTTTGCAATTAAAAATATAGATTCAAAATTCTTCTGTTGTTATCCTGACTTATACAATATCAGGATAAATTGGACGTCTCCAACTGACACAGCATGCTTGGCTGGTCTGAATTTGCACAAAGTAATTTTGAGGTCCAGCCTGGATCAGTCTCCCAAGGACATTTATGGCGTAACGGTGTTGCATCACACACACCGTCTGAGTGGGATGTGTTCTCGTAAAGTTAGTGTTTTGTGTTGGTTTCTGTCAAACTGTGTAGTCTATAGAGGGCCAGTTGCTTTGCATCAGATCGCTCTAAATATTGTGAAGTAAATAAGTTATTCTTTAGGATCACAGTTGTAGAAGTTTCTATATACTTGTTATCCAGGCATGTGCTTATTTTGTGTTTAGTTTTTGTCATTGCATCATGCCGTTCAGATTTGTGTGCAGTGTTTTGACTACAATATAGCAAACATCATTTTCAGAGAATAAGTCTATTTGTAGAGATACAGCATATAGATATGAAGGTAAATATATTTCAATCGCGTAGAATTAATTTACGAGTTAAATATACCAAAAAAGGAATACATTTTAAAAAAAGTAAATAAAAAATAAACGTAAAATAAAAAATAAACCAAAAATATTAAATAAAAGGGGCAGCACGGTGGCTTGGTGGTTAGCACTGTTGCCTCACAGCGAGAAGTTCCCCAGTTCCACTCCCAGGCCCAGGCAGGGTCTCTCTGTGGAGTTTGCATGTTCTCCCTGTGCTTGCGTGGGTTCCCTCTGGGTACTCCGGTTTCCTCCCACAGTCCAAAAACATGCGTAGTAGGTTAATTGATGATTCTAAATCGCCCGTAGGTGTGAGTGTGTCTGGTTGTCTGTTTATCTCTATGGCCCAGTGATGGACTGGCGACCTGTACAGGGTGTACTCCCTCTCCCCTGTGACCCTGCAAAGGATAAAGCGGGTATAGATAATGAATGGATGGATGGATGGATGGATGGATGGATGGATATTAAAGAAAAGACCACTTTCCTCGACTCGTGTTTGCATAGGTGTTCTCCGGGTACTCCGGCCTCCTCCCATCGACCAAAAACATACTGGTAGGTTGATTGATGATTCTAAATTGCCTGCAGGTGTGTTTGCGAGCGTGCATGATGTTTGACTATATATGTGGGCCTGTAATAGACTGGTGACCTGTCCTGCTTTTCACCTGTAATGAGCTGGGATAGGCTCCAGCAGACCCCCGTGACCCTGTACAGGATTGAGCGAGTATTGAGAATGGATGGATCATTTTCCAGAATTCTGTCTTTTTTTCCTTAGAATTTTGAGGTTAAAGTCAGAATTGAGACTTTTATTTTCAGAACTGCTACCTGTAGGCAACCACCCTGCCATGTCGAGCCTTGCAGTATGAGGCAGCTTGCTGAATATGTCAGATTTAAGTGCTTTTTCCGGAGTCGAAGGGTCCCCCGAAGAAGCCATTTCAGAAATGAATAACCAGAGGGTGAGTAAAGAAAGAGAGAAAGTGTGTTGTTTTGATACCTGGAGTTTCCGAATCTGAAATGCGTGGTTAGTTGATAGCATGTTAGCTTAAAATGCTGCCTTATTGGACTGTATTTCACTATGTTAATGCTAAGTGGTTGAATTATGCGTTTAAGTTGTAATGATTGTTAGAAAGATTGCCTCTCTTTGACCTGACTCTACACTTTTGGCAGTTTGAGCAGCATTCTATTCATATTGTGTAATTGCTACTTGCTTTTACATTGATTACTGTTTATGTGAATTTATTGCTTACTCTGTCTGGTTATTAATGACTTCACTGACGTGTTGTAAGAAAATACAGCAACACAGGCCTCAATTTTATCACCAGTTATAAAAACAAGGCTTATTTCACAGATTTAAAGTCTGTATTTGCTGTTTTTTCTGTTCAGTAACTTGATGAAGTGGTGAACACCTGGGGCTCACAAAATCCAACCAAATCCAGGTCAAGTAGTCGTAAGTGTGAATCTTTAACAAACAATACATGAATATATTGATTTCTTCTACTGAGCTCACATCTGGCAGGTTTAAAGTCTTTTAAGTCATTTGCAGTGACAAGTAAATACATCGGTTCCTCATAGTAACGATGCAACCTTATTATCAGGTTGTCAATGTATTGCAATGTGCAGTGGTTTACTCACTTGTCTTTCACTGCGAGCCAGTGTTGGCCAAGTTACTCCCAAAATGTAATATATTTCATATTACTAGTTACTTGCATTTGAAAGTAATATGTTTCTTTACAATATCACGTTCTGTGTAGAGTAATAAGTTACTTATTACTGTTTAGTTACGTTTTACCTCTCAGTTAACTGTAGTTCCTCATGAATATAATGTGTGTGTGTGGGTGGGGGGCAACATTAAGGTCAAATGAGGTCTATATTACATTTTACAGTGGTTGTAATTTAGCAATGCTAAATAGACATATCATAATCTCCTGTCGCTTATTACTGTTAATTAAAAAAATGTGCTTATAGATATTCAGCCCTCCCTCTCGTGTGATATTGCTTAAATATAATTGGAAATATGTTTTTACCTCGTCACTTGATCGAACAGGGATTTAATAATAATAAATTACTGTATATTAACACTTTTGTAACTTTTGTAACGCGTTACACCCAACACTGCTGCCAGCTAACTACTAACCTTATTACTTTTGTGTCAATTATGAATTTGGATTAAATGAAAAATACTACAGCAATTAAAGGGGACCTATTATGAAAAACACGTTTTTTCTTGTTTTAACATATATAAAGTGGTCTCCCCTCACCCTGCCAGCAGAGGGGAGATGAAATACCATGAATTTCTGCAAGGTCTCTGACCCCCGCCCTGCAGAGTCCCCCAGTGTCACGTGACTTTTTTTGAGCCGTTTAGAATCTGCTCCCGTCGTTACGTAACGACGGGAGCAGATTTCCATAGGTCGGCCTCCGCTGCTGAAACCACGCCCACAACCAGCTCTGTACGCCGGCTCGAGCTCCGCCATTATTCAGCAGCGGTGGCTGTTTGAACAGCGAGGGAGAGTAGAAATGAGATTTTGCATCGACATTTGCCCTTATAAAAGGATCAGATCCCACAGCACAGACCCGGCAACTGCACACGAGTCAGCGGTAAGTTCCTTTTTTTTATGTTATTTGTATGATCTTTGCATGGGCTAAGCATTTAGCTTAGCTCTGAGCTCCGGGGCCGCTCACAGACTTTTTTTTTTTTTTTTTTTTTGTTCTGTTCATTTCAGATCTTCCAAGCAAAAGGCTGATTTATGGTTCCGCGTTACACCAACGCAGAGCCTACGGCGTAGGGTACGCGTCGATTTAACGCAGAACCGTAAATCAGGCTTTAAGATCCGAGTAACTGAATGCTCCTCCCCTGCTACACGTCATTCAGGGAGCCAATCAGCACAGAGCCTCATTATCATACCCCCCCTTCCCTAAAAATGAGGCACAGAAAAAGGCTTTAGAAGCGGTAAAACTATAGACATGGCTCACAGGCTGAATTTTTGATGTATGTAGAAAAAACAAGCTTTAGATTGTTTTTAAGACATTCAAGGCCTTTTTAAAATATACATTAAATGCCATAATATGTCTCCTTTAAACCCATTACTTTCATGGTATATGTTATTTAACCCAATATTTGCAATTCACTGTTTTATAAAAACTTAAAGCATCTTGCAGGACATATGTTTTGGTGATGACAGTATCACCCAATGCTTCAATTCTGTGATTTGAAAAAATTATAAATACATTTCTACCAGAATATGCAAACTGCAAATTATGACCCTGGCTGCTGCTCAGCCAGGCTGCAGACTGACCCGGGGAGCCGCGGGGCGGCTCAACATCTCCCCCTAGTGGCGCTAACCAGTAACTACAAGTATCGGTGCGTGGTATCGGAGGATTTTTGCGAGTACAAGTATATGAGTTAAAAAAAATAACGTCACTTACCACTGACTCGTGTGCAGTTGCCGGGTCCGTACTGTGGGCACTGATCCTTTTATGAGGGTAAATGTCGATGCAAAAACTGTCTCTCACTGTGGAAACCGGTGGAAACAGTCACCGCTTCGGAACAATGGCGGACGCTCCAGCCGGCGGAGTTGGTTGTGGGCGTGGTTTCAGCAGGGGATGCCAAACTTCTGCGCCTATGGTGACGTCACCATAGGCGCAGATTCTGAACGGCTCGTAGAAGTCACATGACACTGGAAGATTCAGCCAGGCGGGGTGTACAGACCCTGCAGAATTTCGTGTCTTTCCATCTTTTCTGTGTTGACAGGGTGAGGGGAGACCACTTTTATATATGTTAAAACAAGAAAAAACGTGTTTTTCATAATAGGTCCCCTTTAAGTCATTTATTTTCAAATTACTTTCACGTGTATGTGACTTATTTAATACAAATTACATTTTTGACTTACAAGTTCACATTCAGGCTGTCCAAGTCCTAATATTTTCCACTAACTCTCAAATTAATTCTACCAGCTTGTGCATCTTGAAACATATTTACCTTCACATTAGGCTATATTACAGCAGACTGTTGCTGTGTTGAAAGTCGGGATTTCAACACGCGCTCCTATTGTCAATAAAAGTGGTTCAGATAAATAAAGTACAGAACCACACCAGGACTTAAAAACAGTACAATGACTGTGTTTTCATCACTAATTTTCATTTCTAAATATGGAGATAGAACTTGCTTATGACTGTGTGATTACGCCACCCTTTTACATCACTAAGTGATGACATATGGAGAGTCTCATTATGATGTTCACCTACGATGTGATACGAAATGCTTTCAGACACAAAATCCATTTGTTTCCCAGTTTTGCCACACAGTAAGACAGGGATTTTCCTTGTATCAAGGTGTGCTGAAAGCAGGGTAGCATCTAAAACATGCAGGGCATGGGGAGCCTGAGGACCGGAATTGAAAACCCCTGCAGTAAGAGATCAAATATGAATTTAGTGGTGGGGTGTGGTTTTTGGCTCAGCTGTAGGAGGAACTGTGGGGCAGTGGTTCAGGAAATTGCGTCAGCAGAGAATCAACCAGCTACATCCACTTTATTGATCACCATCTGTTTTTTAAGACAGTGGCAGCTTGGAGCTGGGGAGGTGGAACCCAAGTCATTGTATTTCGTATCGTCATTCATATTGAATGTTGTGCTGGGTTGAACCTTACATAGCTTGAATTTTGCTACAGTGGTCATTCAGCTAGATCTTTAAACAGTACAATTTAATGATAAGCACTATTCAGGCTTTTATTCTTCTGAATGGGATTCTTCATTCTCAGTTGGCCGGCTGCTCCTGTCACCTGTCTCTAGTGTTTGAGATTCATCATCCAAACTGTTCACAAGAGCTGGAGGACTTGGTGGCCTGCTGTCTCCCCATATGGAACTGCAAATATCAAAATATAAATAACTTTCATCTACTGCTACTTTGGGGTGATGATCATTGATATTACCGGGTTTTTTTTTTCAGCTTTTGATTTACTAGTGATATATTTTTTCAGTGTTTCAACAATGTTTTCACAGATGGCCGTCTCCGCCAAACATTTTAAGCAACCTGCAGTTTCCTAATTTCTTGTCATTCCATTTTCATACCATTTCTTTTTCTAATTCTGCTGCATTCCTGAGTGAGTGCTCTGATAGATTATGTCACATTACATGTACTTGATACCTTGAACAGCAAATACAGTTGTGTGTAACAAAGTGTTTCCCCCGTTCCTGATTTCTTATTTTTTTGCATGTTTGTCGCACTTAAATGTTTCAGATCATCAAACAAATTTAAATATTAGACAAAGATAACTCAAGTAAACAAAAAATGCAGGTTTTAAATTAAGGTTTTTATTATTCAGGGGAAAGAAAAATCTAAACCTACATGGCCCTGTGTGAAAAAGTGATTGCCCCCTAAACCTAATAACTGGTTGGGCCACCCTTAGAAGCAACAACTGCAATCAAGCGTTTGCGATAACTGGCAATGAGTCTTTTACAGCGCTGTGGAGGAATTTTGGCCCACTCATCTTTACAGAATTGTTGTAATTCAGCCACATTGGAGGGTTTTCGAGCATGAACCGCCTTTTTAAGGTCATGCCACAGCATCTCAAATCGGATTCAGGTTGGGACTTTGACTAGGTCACTCCAAAGTCTTCATTTTGGGGCGGCAGTAGCTCAGGTGGTAGAGCGGGTCGTCCAATGATCCGAAGGTCGGCGGTTCAAATCCCGCTCTCTGTCCCAGTTTGCTGTCGTAGTGTCCTTGGGCAAGACACCTTACCCACCTTACCCACCTCATGTGAATGTGTATGAATGTTGGTGGTGGTCGGAGGGGCCGTTAGGCGCGATATGGCAGCCACGCTTCTGTCAGTCTGCCCCAGGGCAGCTGTGGCTACAAACGTAGCTTACCACCACCAGAGAGAATGTGTATGGATGAATAATGATTTCTGTAAAGCGCTCTGGGTGCCTAGAAGGGCGCTATATAAATCCAAGTCATTATTTTGTTTTTCTTAAGACATTCAGAGGTTGACTTGCTGGGGTGTTTTGGTGCGCTTCTGCTTGAGGTCACAAACAGATTGCCGGATATTCTCCTTCAGGATTTTTTGGTAAACGGCAGAATTCATGGTTCCATTTACCACAGCAAGTCTTCCAGGTCCTAAAACAGCAAAACAGTCCCAGACCATCACACTACCACCACCATATTTTACTGTATGATGTTCCTTTTCTGAAATGCTGTTACTTTTATACTTTTATGCCAGATGTAATGGGACATACACCTTCCAAAAAGTTCACATTTTGTCTCATCAGTCCACAGAGTATTTCCCCAAAAGTCTTGGGGATCATCAAGATGTTTTCTGGCAAAACTGAGACAAGCCTTTGTTCTTTTTGCTCAGCAGTGGTTTCCGTCTTGGAATTCTGCCATGCAGCCATTTTTGCCCCATCTCTTTCTTACGGTGGAGTCATGAACAATGACCTTAACTGAGGCAAGTGAGGCCTGCAGTTATTTGGATGTTGTTCTGGGGTCTTTTGTGACTCTTGGATGAGTCGTTGCTGCGCTCTTGGGGTCATTTTGGTCGGCCGGCCACTCCTGGGAAGGTTCACCACTGTTCCATGTTTTCGCCATTTGTGGATAATGGCTCTCACTGTGGTTCGCTGGAGTCCCAAAGCTTTAGAAATGGCTTTGTAACCTTTTCCAGACTGATAGATCTCAATTACTTTATCATTTGTTCCTGAATTTCTTTGGATCACAGCATGATGTCTAGCTTTTGAGGATCTTTTGGTCTACTTCATTTTGTCAGGCAGGTCCTATTTAAGTGATTTCTTGATTGAGAACATGTGTGGCAGTAATCAGTGCTGGGTGTGGCTAGAGAAATTGAACTCGGCACAGTTAATTTATGTTTTAACGGGGGGGCAATCAATTTTTCACACAGGGCTATGTAGGTTTGGTTTTTCTTTGCCCCTTAATAATAAAAACCTTCCTTTAAAAACTTCATTTTGTGTTTATTATCTTTGTCTAATATTTAAATTTGTTTGATCTGAAACATTTAAGTGTGATAAACATGAAAAAAATGAATCAAATTAAAGAAATCAGGAGCTATCCAGAGGCGACATTCAAAGCTTTCTGCTTTGTTTCAGACTAAACACGTTTTAAACAATTACAGTTTATCCTACTTTGCTGGCTACCGCGTTGTGAGCAATTACACATTCAGATTGACTACCTTAGGGATTTTTTGGTAGATTCATCCATCTGTCTGAGTTACTCCTCATGTTAACCCTAAGTGCTCTAAAAATAAATTGAGCTTCTTTCCTTGATTTAAAATTTGCCTCTTGGTGTGTACACAATTATTTTGGTCTGGTGCTCAGAGGAGCCCCTGGATATGTGACTTGGGGCTCCAAAAACACGGTGACCCGTCTCGCCGGATCGATAAAAGAGGGATGCAGGAATAAGTTATAGGCAAAATGATATTTATTCACTTATAAAGATGAATGGCTCAATATGGTCCTTTACAAAGTTCATTTATTTCAATAATTCAACTAGAATATGGTGTAAAAGTTAATCTATTTCAATAATTCAACTTAAAAGGTGAAACTAATATTACCTAGTCTTATTACATGCAAAGCAAGATATGTTGAACCTTTTATTTTTTTATAATTTTGATGATGGAATTGTTTATTGATTTCATAAAATATTCTCTAATTTATTTTTTATTTGGGGTTTTCATAAACTTTGAGCCATAATGTCTTGCTGGTGCATGAAACTGCTGCATGCAGTGACAGACACTGGCTGATTTATGGTTCCGCGTTGCACCAACGCAGAGTTTACGGGGTAGGATACGCGGGAACGCGACGTACCGTACGCGTCGCCGCGTAACATCTTGCAGCCACTTCTCGGCGAACACATGTTTTCTGTTCGATTCGGGTAGTGGTTCAGTTTGGCGTCTCTTTGTAGTTGGTGGTGGTGGAACGCCAAAATAATTACTTAATGGCGCTTGCTTCTTGGACATTTTGACGAGACGTGTCGGGGTTTGTTCAGTAAAGCTGATCCTACCTCTCTTCCTGCCCAACCCACCGCCGCAACGAGCATGGAGGGGGAGTAAGGATGCGCTGTGATTGGCCAGTAACAACTTTGAGTGGCAGTTCTGGGGAAAAGCTCTCGTAATAGATTTTTTAATATTAGTATTCTGGTCTGGCCACAACCAATAATATGAGCCCCAGCTGTTGGTACGCAAAAGCGCTTCGCAGCACAAGATTGACAGCGCACTGTGGATTTTGACGGCGCATGCGCTCTGGTGGCCCACTTATGTGCAGCCCTGAGCATGTGTACAAAATGGTTGAATTTGACAGATTACTCTGTTCAAGTTGTGTCACCTATGTTAGCTTAAGATAACTAAAGACACTAATGTCAAATCAATCCTCTCACCTTTTTTTCTTTGAACCATAAGTCAGCGTAGTTTCTCATCTAGCCTCTCTACCAGTGAGACCAATATTTCCTAAAGGCCAACAACATCTCACAATTTTCTCATCAAAGCCACAGAATCAACCACAACAGAACATTATAGACTCTGGCGGAAAATAAAGGGCCTTAAATAAGACCATAACAGAACCAAATGCACAAATATTCTCATATAAGTTGAGTCCAAGTAGCAACGATGTCTGTACTATTCCCTCTCCCACTGGTTTGTCCTACCTCAAACCTCTGGTGTGGAATAGCATGAAAATGGAGGTATTCCTGTCACAGACGATTTTCTGGAGGTCTTGACGGAACGGATGGGTCTCCATTATTGTAATGAGGCTACGGGAATGGCCAGCACGCTTTCCTCATTTACGCCATCCCAGCCCGCGCCTCCTCCAGGGGATACGCTCCTTTCTCTGTAATAGCCTACTCAGTCTTAACTCCCTTTTTTCTTTTGCCCTCTTTCTTTTTCCCATTCTAGAAATTTACAAGAGCCATGGACAATTGCAAGTGTGTACACACGGGGAAACAGGCCTTCTATTCAGATAATGAAGATCATGAAAAGTGGCCATGTAATTGGAGAAAATGATTTTGATTAAAATTTTGAAATGGTGAGAAATTGTTCCATTCATCAGCCACTTAGGTCTTGGCTAATCAAAGGTACAATTTAGGAGGAAGATGTAAAACAATGTAGTAGGTTGTTTTTCTTTCTTTTCTTCTCTAAGCCATTAGTTTTAGAGTGATGTTCTACATATTAATCAGTCAGTTTAACATTTAAGAGGAGATGAGCTTAACTGTGATTTTTTTGTGTTCCACAAAGGAGTGATCCATGAAGTGATCAGGTGTTCTGTACTTTACTGGATCCGTCAATGTATCTTGAGCAGCATTCTTTTTAAAATGTCTTTATTTGACAGGCAACTGTGACTATATTTACGTAGTCCAAAATAATCATAACCAGATTAAGTCAATACTCTGATTAAGAAACTGCTGTGTAAACAGCAAACTTAATCTAATTAAGGTCATAATTGGAGAACAATATACAATTCAACCTGTTCGCCTGCTGAAATCTCCATCTGAGAATCAGATTGTAGCGTAACACGAGTGTCAAAGTAAGCTTCAGGCAAACTTGGAAGATTTTTAGATTCTTTCTTCTGTCATCTTTTACTGATCTGTTTCACATGAAAATCCACCAAAGTCCCACATTTTTTACATAATTTTAAGTAATGTAGCCCCGAAACCAAAACCACCCTGCTTACATACAATAAGTCGGTGGGTCAGAGCAAGCTGATAAATGTAATTAATGAGCAGGTGAACATTTAAACTTGAACATAATAAAACTAGCATAAAATGGTGTGTTTGCTTAAATCCACAGAGATAACTGTAACATAATGTTAACACAAACAAACCCATGAAAGTCAGTGAAGCAATGCTTCGAAAGCACATTGAAAAACTGTAAAAATATAATGTGTGGGAGTAAAAGAAACCCACTTTGTTACACCCATCAGTATTAATATGTATCACATACAGTACATTACACATGATGCTGCTACATATAGCAACAAAGTGTACAAAATATATCACGTATGGTAATCTAGTATCTATGTAAGGACTTGAAGGTTGATATAGAGGGAAGGAACTCCTTTTTATTACAGTTACAATGTTATTTCTGTCACTTTGGTGTTGTTCGCTTTCTGAAGCATAAAATTGCTACAGATCCGCTGGACGCACTGTGCTGTGTGGGTATTTGATTAGAATCTTGAAACTTGGAATCTTGTCCTGGACCAACCAAATGGATTGATAGGATATGTAATGGTATTTATTTCTTTTTGGTCAAAAAAATAAATTATTTCATAAATTCACTAAAAACGAACTATTTTGCATGTATTGCATTGTATATTATTGTCATTTAAGTTCAACTCAATAAACCTTTTATTGATCCTTAAAGGGAAATTATACGTTCCAGTAACTGCCATTATTTAAGTTTCTTCAAAGAGTCATTATAGATGGTTATGGCTGTGGGCAGCAAGGATCTCCTGTAGTGGTCTGTGTTGCGGTGAATCTCAAGAAGTCTCTGAACTACTGCCCTACAATAATCTACACCAGGGGTGTCCAAAGTCGGTCCTCGAGGGCCGGTGTCCTGCATGTTTTAGTTGTTTTCCCTGCATCAACACACCTGATTCTAATTAACAGTCGTCACCACCTTGTCATCAAAGTCTGGATAGTTCTATTAAAGACCAAGCTCCTTGTATCACGGTTTGATTAAAAAAAAAGGACACATCTAAAACACGCAGGACACCGGCCCTCGAGGACCGACTTTGGACACCCCTGACTACACGATCATGATAAACTGAGCCAGGGATTGATAGATTATCATCTCATGAATATCAATGTGGAGGAATTTTGGAGCCAATTGTAGATGGGTTTTAGGTACAAATGGAATCAATGAAGGACAAAGTGCATCTTTTTCAGTACCCTCTGACATGTCATTTGCACAGTATTTTTATTTTCTGAAAAGTTAACAAGAATTATTGGATGCATTTTCAAAAGATTACTAGTCTGAGCAGATTCATACTTCCCCACATTTTCAAGGTGATGCTTGTTCTCCCCCACTCAGATGCCAGGGCAGGATATTTGTTCTTGATAGTGGGGTTAAACAAGGCCACAACATGCAACAGCTTGGTGCTGGATGTGCCCTGTCCTAGATAATGACAGTCACGATGGAAAGCCTTGAGTCACAGCTTGATATGGGGAACCTCCCTCTGTTTTTATTAAGGCTTCAAAGATTGCAACAAACTCTTACAATGCATACACAGACAACTACACACACTATTTCTGTCATTTTAGAATAAAATGTTTAGAAATCAATATTTACCTACATGTTTATGTTGCTCTCTTTTTTTCAAACTTTAGCTGGTCAGTGATGTGTCTAAAGTATATATAATGGCCTCTACTCACCAATCAAGTTATACAAATTTGGGAGATAGTTATATTTTACTTTACCAGATGCTTTCATACAGGATTCATGTACCATGAATCCCTCAATTTACATCATGCATAATACATGATGTAAAATTGAGGGGTTCTTCTTGCTGTCACTTGAGTGTTTGTCGGTGTCTATGTCGTCCTGTTTTTCATTCCTCCCTTGCTGGTTTGTCATGTCTTGTAAGTCCTGTATTCTGCGTAGCGTCCTTTGTGTTATTAAATTGATCCATCTTTAGTGTTGGTTATTCTGCACCTGCAGTGTTTTTACTTAAAGGGGACCTATTATGGCATTTAACGTATATTTTAAACAGGCCTTGAATGTCTTAAAAACAATCAAAAGCTTGTTTATTCTACATAAATCAGAAATTCAACCTCTGGGCCATGTCTCTATATTTACTGCTTCTAACCTCCTTCTCTATGAGTGATTCTGAGGGGAGGGGAGGCTATGATAATGAGGCTCTGTGCTGATTGGCTGCCTGAATGACGTGTAGCAGGGGAGGGCACGAAGCCTCGCTCCGGGCAGAAGAGCAGCAGCTGAGTACACTATTAAAGCGTGTCCCATGCGATGCGAGCTTCAGCGACAAAATCATTTCCATAAAGCCTGAATTACGGTTCTGCGTTAAATCGACGCGTACCCTACCCTAGGCTCTGCATTGGTGTAACGCAGAACCATAAATCAGCCTTTAGTTACCTGAAGAGGGAACCGGGTCACCTCGTCTTCACACTAATTCACACAGGAAGATTTAATTGAATTCTAAACAGGTACACCAGAGTTATTTACTCCGATTCCTCATCATTTCATTTCTTATGTTACAAGACAAATGAATCATGTGAACTGTAAAAAATAACAACACTGAATGTTCACAAATGGCAACTTTATTGTTAAAAGAATAAAATGACATAAGTTGTATATAAATAACATTTATGCACTATTGCTGGCTCAAGGAAGGACCGTGCATTTCTTCTGAATGTGTCGTTGAACAGCTTCAGGTGCATTGCTTGGAAGATCTGAAACCATGAACAGAAAAAAATGTATTACGGTACTAATAGAGCTCCGGTATTACCTAACGAGTGAGTGGCTCCGTTAGGAAACACTGGAGCCACCGGAACTGCTCACCGGTCCGGTCCGGTCCGGTGAGTAACACCGGAGCTCCGGAGCTATACTTAGCCCATGCAAAGATCATACTTATAAACAAATATAAATAACATTAAAAAAATAACCTCTCTTACCGCTGACTTGTGTGCAGTTACCGGGTCCGTGCTGTTGCTACTGATCCTTTTATGAGGGTAAGTGTCGATGCAAAACCTAATTTTTACTGTCCCTCGTTCAAACAGCCACCGCTTCGGAACAATGGCGGACGGTCTGGCCGGCGGATTTAGTTGTGGGTGTGGTTTCACGCAGCGGAGGAGACCAAGGCGTGGTTTGCATTTTGGTGACGTAACGAAAATGCGCAAATCTGTACGGCAGAATTTGGCTGCTTTCCTCCTCCTCTGAGTTGGCAGGGTGAGGGGAGACCACTTTATATATGTTAAAGCAAGAAAAAAATGTGTTTTTCATCCTTTAACATTAAAAGGACATAGTTTTGACAACAAGGATATAATTCTGACAACAAGCATGGAAGAACTGTGATCTTGGTTTTGTAATAAGGGAAAGGGGCGAGTGGTGAATCAGCTCGTATCATAAAAACCAAACTTCCCACTCATTTGTTGCTGAATTCTCAACACCCACTATGGGCCGTGTTTTCAATTTCCTTATCAATAAGTGTATTCTCTTACATTGATTTATTTTTTAGGATGTAATGCATATTGAAAATGCCAAAGCTCTTGATTTTAATAGCAGGTAATTATTGTTGGATTCAGAAGTGTCTGTTGTGCCAAACATTAATCAGTAACAAACTGGCAGCCACTCTTGAGAGAGAACTGTTGAATGATGTCTGTCATTATAAATCTGAAACATTTTCAAACATTGCTTAAGTGTCATGCCTGGCTGTGTTTAAGCACACATAAATTAGGAGCCATACAAACAATCTGAAGGATTTGCGGGAATTTATTTTTGCCCCTTAAGTCACTGTAGAGGCAGAAAAACAAAAAGCCAATGAAAATAATGATACATTTAAAAAGAATATTTCACAATTTACTAAACAATATTGATATACACACATTTGTCGTCATGAGCATATTTTTAAATGTACAACATCTGTACATGCCACATTGCCATGTAAAGAATTAAGAGTATAAATCCTATAGTTCAGGACATAAGGCTAACTATTATGTTCAGGGATTTGAAGTAAATTTGTGAATTTTGGAAATGACTAAAATTAACATATTGAATAAGGTCTTTAATCTTTAATTTGTCCTGTTGAATAGCCTCTACAATTTTTCCCTGGTATAGAAAGTGCAAACGAAGGGGCCTGTGCTGTAAACTCTTATGTGATGATGCCGAAATGTGCTCCATTATTACAGAATTTAATGAAACTACAGATGCATGACATTTCTCTGAGTCCTGAAATCCCAGTAGTGAGAGTTTTAAATGTTACTCATTCAAATTTAAGAATACTCTCAGACAGCTTTTTCAGGAGTATCTGAGCTCCTTTTGGTATTTTCATAATTTGCATAAAAGCAAAGGCAACAAACAAGCTTTGGGTTTATATGTTTTCATTTTATGTTAGTACATTAGTGCTTTAGAGTGCATCAGCTTGCATTTTATTAAATGTTATTTAATCTAAATCTTGCAAATTAATGGCACATGGTTGCTTCACCCTGGGGTACATGGTCTCCCGGGTAAGATCAAGTAGGCTTATTAAAGCTTTGCAATAGAAGGCCTTTTATCAAATTTCTTAATCTAATTGGAAGAAGAATTTAATTTTCAGTGTCTTCCTAACAAGCCCCACACACAGACTTTTGTAGTGGTTACGTTGTGCTGTATTTGCCAGACAAACACATTCATAGATAATTATGTATGTAGATATTGTATGTATGTAGATATTTTTGTCTTTTTAATTTCAAACATATTTTACATACACATCCTGTCAAGCTTGTTGTGCATGTCTGAGAGGCAGCACCAGTCACCATTTTAGAATACATTTTAAAGAAATGTTGTTGGTTACAGTCATGTAAAAATGCATGTCCGATGGTATAAACAGACCGTTAATTGTCAACTAACATGACCTAGATTCGTTTTAATGAGCCTGCCCCCAGTGCCAATTGGACCTTCTGAACAGTGACCTGAGCTTCAGGCTCAAATTCAAAGCACCTGAGCAGCTCATTTCAGAGCAAAACATATGTGTTAACAGATAGCCGGTGGAACAAAGAACGATCAAATCTGAAACAACCAACTCAGCATTTGAGGAACTGCTTTGTTTTAATGGTCACAGATTTATGTGACAGCTGACCCTTTCAGCAAGAATTGTATGCTCAGCAGAATAGACATTGTAACTGCAGACCAAAGACTTGAAAAATGAAGTGGGAAATGGCTGTGCTGTCTACCCAGTCCCTTTCAACGTATACTAACTTAGAGTAGGTACACAAAAACATATCACTGTCCATCTCTTGTTGTGCCCTTTGTGGTGATAGGTTTACGTTTGTAAAATGCAGTGATGGAGCTCTAATGTAATAATATAGCGCAGACTTTAAAATAATTGTAGGGAATTGCCTATTAACATAAAATATGCAACCGCAAGTTCAAAGGTTTAACATGACATGATACCAAGCAATCTGGTCTTAGAAATGGAAAATACACTGTATATTTATTTACCATAAACTATCCAAGAGCTACATATCAGCCTCTACAGCGGGCCCCCATTAACTTGTTAAATGAGGAAACTCATGACAATACAATTATAAAAACAACACACAAGTATGATTTGTTTGAACATGTTGGCAGTGGAAAGCTTTCTGGGTTCATCTTAACTGAGTTTCCAAAATATATCTGGGGCAATATTCTTTGGAGAGGCAAGACTAAAGTAGAAATGTTTGGCTGGTGTGAGGTGTTGGGGTATGAGGTGTTCGGCCAATACATCATACCAGCTGTCAAACATGACTGGAACATTGGAGTCACTGACTCGGTCATGTACTCCTCTGTATGTCATATATTGTGGAGGCCTTCTGACCTGTAAGGCCAATTAGCAGTTTTGTTTTTGATTTTACTACAGACTGTGTAAATCCTCTTTTAGTGCTGTTTGACCAAAGTGGTTCCGGTGCTAGTTCAGCACAAGTGCCAGACTTGGTGCTGGCTCTTGTGCTTTGCCTTTCGACTGCTGACTGCAAGGAAAGCACTCGGTGCGAAGACAACTGGTGCTACGCTGGCCCCCAAACCTTACTGGGCCAGATGCCAAAACTGCCACGTCACACTGGCAGTTCTGATTGGTACCAACGAAATCTATGCAACCCCATGTTTAAGAAATCTCTGAGTTTAAGATGCATATCATGCCAGGAAATTCTGGATGCATACATACTGATTTAAACATGCAAATAAAAATGTGTCTACTGTACAGCAAACGTGACTATAAATAGGCTTACTTTTGTCCTGAAACGTAAACCCTGTTGATGTTGATGTTGACAGCAGAACTTGCATCAATTCCGGGCTCCAACAAGATTTTTTGGGGCCAGGGTCAATGTCCATTACTGGTTTTTCGCGTCGTTGGCGTCTAGCGTCGCCACGGTAACGCTTTTGAGTGAGAAAAGTTATGCGTGTCGTCACAGGATCGAGACGCACATTTTGATGTATAATACACCTGGGTGCACGTTACGGTTCGGGTGAAGAAGCAGCCGACGAAATGGCATAAATTGCGCCAAAATTACACGATTAATTCAAAATGGCCGACTTCCTGTTCGGTTTCGGCCATAGCGCCAAGAGACTTTTCTTTAAGTTGCGACATGATATAGGTGTGTACCGATTTTCGTGCATGTACGTCAAACCGTATTGTGGGGCTTGAGGCACAAAGTTATCTAGGGGGCGCTGTTGAGCCATTAGGCCACGCCCATTAATGCAAACCATTAAATATCAATTTTTTCGCTAGGCCTGGCTTGCGTGCAAAATTTGTTAACTTTTGGGGTACGTTTAGGGGGGCAAAAAGGCCCTCATTTCGTCAGCAGAAAAACGAGAAAAACAACAACAACAAAATTCCTACAGATACAATAGGGCCTTCGCCCTAAGTAAGTGCTCGGGCCCTAATTAAGGAATCGGCACAGGGCGTCTATTTCCATTGAATGGTGTTTCTTGATATGAGTGCAACTCTCTTAGTCCTCGCTCCGTATCTCTGTAACTCTCCATATCTCATCTGCAGGACTTCTCTTGAAAAAGATAAAAAAGATCTCGACTTTGAAGAAGATGGACAAAAACATCCTTAATCTTTGACAAATTATTGTGATTGACGCTAACTGCGGTTGCTAAAATAGGCAAAAAAAGACAAAGGCATGGATGGTCATTCAAAGGATTATTCAGAGAAGCCCTTATGTAATGTTTAAGCAGTGTTATAGCACATTGTAATAATGAGATCAAAAATGGCTGGAAACTAGATTTTGTTGACTTTAGATTGATTGGTGACATCACATCCAGCACAAATGTGAAAACAAATGTTATCCATTACACTTTTGCACTGAACTGGATTAACATGTCTGTAAAGCCACTTCATGAAAGCGTGACAAAAGGCATTTGCGATATTTGGTATTTTTTTCATTAGACATTTCCATTACATTATATACGTTATTCTTTGAGATGTTTAGGTTTCACACTCCATTTACAGATTTCTCGCTTGCACATTGGTAGCGTAACAAATAACGAAGGCTGCTGGTTCTCCGGTATTCTCCGGCCAGCAGAAAAGCAAGCTAATAAAGAAAAACTGGCAGTGAAACACTTGGATCCAGAGACCAAATTTGAACATCAAACAGGTTTCTGTAAAACCATTGTGGATTTTTCTGCAGCTTATATGATCGCAAAACCTAATAAAGACTTCTTATTTACTGTAATGATCCTGTTATTATACAATGTGGCACTCTACTGAAATTGGGTGTAAATAACTTTTTTATGGGATTTTGATCGTTTTATTGGTAATTTTGTCATATGTCATAGTCACATGTTAACTAATGATTTCAATTAATTATGAACAAAGACTAAATTACAATCAGCAGCTGGAAACAATTTTGTTATATCAGTGTAACCATAATGTATAAATATAAAAACTTGTGCTGTCAAGCGATTAAAACAATATAGCGATTAATTAATTAAGATCTGTAATTAATTAATCTAATTAATCACTTTTTTTAATTTTACCTAATAATTGCTGAGAAAAGCCCTCAACTTGAGCTGTTTTCCTTTTAAATTCATTACATTATTGTGGCAGATCAAAACATAAATATATAACAACAAAAAAGTGGCTTTATAAAGTAATTTATTAATTTTTTTTAACAGACTTGAACAGATGCAGTCCTAGACATTTACATCCACTTGGCAAGAACCTTCACCAGCCTCTCTGTCGCAGACGTGCGCATGCGTGTGGTGCTCTCCTCGAGTTTAGTTTGGAGAAGAGCGTTGCCGTGATAACATCGTTACTAATTTGAAACCCTAATAAAACATTAGGGAAAAAGGAATAGATTCATAATATTGCGATCATTGTTAACTAATTTTCAGGAGCTGCCACTGTTCAGAAACCATCATGAACAGCAATGTTTTTGCTGTCTCTTTTATGTGATTTTCTGCAATACTACTGAACCCTCTACCATGTTTTATCAATCTGTATCTTCCAACATTAACAAATATTAGATATTAATCTTTTAAGGAGATACAGGCCACAGATCAAAGCCAAGGCTCAGCAGTCAAACGTCAAGTTGCCAACATAACTTTTTTCATCTTGAAACAGCAGGCGTTTTCACACTGTTTCATCTACCAATCAACTTAAAACATGCGTTGGGATGAATTGAATCCATTATCTTTGCCTTATTTTGAAGGTCAGCCAACTAACGTTTGAAGCTATTGTCCAAAAAAAGTAGCACACAGCAGTGTTTTGAAAAAAATTCCCCTTTCTAGAGCTACCTGACTGGGTGTCTGAAATTTCTCATTTGGAGTTGACAGGGTGCTGCTGGGAGCTGAGCAGCATCACTCAGGGACAGCTTTCTTGCTGTGGCTCCTTTCCTTCACTTCCTCTCTTCTCTGCAAATACGCCCCCATAACCCTAAGACAGTGAGCCTGCACTGCAATGTGGGTTCCATGCTCACAACAGTGTAGTATGCTGGCAGGCACGCAAGAGAGAGGTACTGTATGTGCCTCACAACAACACATCAGTGTGTCAAGTGATGTTCGGTGTGGGTTGCAAGGAGGGATGTTAGATGATTGTTATAGGCTCAGTGGGTAAAGTATTTAGTTTAATTAATTCTTTAGTTTTTTCAATAACATAAACATTCATAGAAATAAGGAAAATTGTCTTTGGCAGAAAAGTAATTTACATGGGATGAATATGATGTAATGCAACAAGCTTCCATGATATGGTTTCAAAATCACATCTTGCAGGCTTAATTTGATAAAGACATGACAATAAAGGTTCAGTCATTAGTATTATTACTTTTCTTTAACCCCAATGACATTTTCATGAGTCATGGCCCGTGACAATACTCCTTCGTTTTTAAACATTCATGAAGTAATTAATAGTTGACTTAGAGGGATTATGCTACATGAATGCATCTTTGTTGTGTTGACCTTGGAGAGGTTGACTAATCTCTCTAATTTAGTAGTTGTAAACATGATTGTTCCCACTCTGTTCCAATGTCAATTTGCTCATGTTTGTTGACGGCTACTTGCTTAGGATCTTAAAATGTCTATAAGACAGCTGAGGGTATTATGACAATCTATTCATCTCAAAGCATTTCAGCACTCAAAGACTGCCGCGGTGTAAATTGCTTTAGATAAGGAAACCTTGCTTATAATTAATGTATTCAAACCAAAAGAAGAAAAATTACTTGTCTTCGAAGCCCATGTAGTATTTAAACTGTTTATAGTGTTCTCTTGTCCGTAGAAGTCTACGGTGTGGCAGTGAAACTGATGCTAAATATTCATGTTTTAATATTATTTTGGCATTTTACAATACAATGATGGATTCCCCTGTCAATGCCCGCCTTGAACATCCAGTTTCATACATATTTAATAAGGTCCTCCAAACATTTTTTCTACATTTTGTCATCTTCAATGATGCATGCCATCAAGCTCTTAAGAGAAGTGCTTCATGCCACCCCCATTGTTCTCACCACCACCGCACCCAGTTGGATCGACTGCCAACTTTCACAAGTCTGTATTTATTATCAAATCGTTTTAACCTTGGCTCAAATAGATGGCTGCAGCACTGAAGCACCTATAATGGAGCATGTTTGTGTGAAATATTAGTAAATGAAGACATGGATTGAAATGATACGAATGCAGTACTCAAAAACATGTCTGGAGAGAATAGATGTGCCTGAGTTAAGTGGGATGCATCAATCACAGCATCCCTGAGGCTATGTCATTGCATTCCAAAGCAAATGTTATTCTTCATCGACAACAGAAGAAAATTAATGTAGAGACAGACACATGTTCTGGGAAGGAATCAATACACAAATGAACACCATGTCTGCGCAGTGAATGTCTGCATATTCAAGGATATTCAAATTGGGTGCATCTGTATGTCATAATATATGTATTGTATGTGCTGTTTTTTCTGTCATAAAAAAAAAAAAATGTTTTGCAATGGAGTGAGATGATGACACACAGACACTTGGAATGTCCTATTTGTGCATTCTCATGTGCATCCTGTGCAGCCTGTTGTGCGATGACCCAAGACAATTTTGTGGACCACAATTAACTTGTGCAACATCAAAAAATAGTTTCTGACAGTCCATTACACCCTGACAGAAGAAGCATGCAGTTTGAAGCACACCAAAAACATGGAAACTGACGTTACAATGTCAGGATACATCAACACCTGTCTCTCTGTTTCATTCTCAACACATATTTTTTGTAATTCATTCAGATGTCCTCTTGAAGAAATCTGGGTTTCTTCATTACAGTTTTTTCCTTGCTTTAAGGTACTTCTGCACTATTCTCTGCTGTCGTTTCTCTTATCTGTGCAATTTTGTGTTCAGGAAAACGTATAGTTCCATAGTAATAGTTCCATGTTGGATCTGATCAATCAATCTTTTTTGGCAGGCTACGTACAGTAGGCGTCTGGGGTCGCTGTGATTAAAACATTCTCTTGAGACAATAATGTTAGCCAATGACAAATCCGTATTCAGTATCCTCTAGTTCTTTAACTCACTGAAAAGCTCCGGCAAAGCAGTAAACTATGTAAAAAATGGAAAATAAATCAGTGCCGTATACCTGTGCATGTCTATGAAACTGGTCCTGCTGGTTCTAAGAGGGAGCTCTTCCTCACTACAACATTAAGTTTGAAAAACAAAAAAATATCATGAATTAGTTTTAATCCCACCCATTTGGCTGATTTAATTTCAAATTAAAGCCTCTTTAACTAGGTTCAATCACTTCAATCTAAAGAAATCCTCCTTCATCCTCCTCTGGTCCTGTGATGCACTCAATAAGGATTGGTTTTGTTATTAGGTATGTCAGATAAATAAACAAAGGTCCGTAAGGAGGCCACTTGGATCTCAATGTCTTACTGATAAATACTGTAAATAGACCAGGATTGAGAGGGTAAGGACTGTGTTTCTGCTATCCCATAATCAAGTTTAACTTCCATTAACAAAGCCCTGTCCTCAGCAGAATCCCCTCTCATTAAAAGGTATAGAGACGGAAATACTTGCCTGTACACACTCCCACTCAAAAACATGCTCCTGTCTAATTCATTTACTCATGCCTCCTATACACCAACTGTATAATTGCAGTGGTAATGAATGTGCAAAAGCAGCAAATTGGTATGGGAATAGCATTAGCAACCCAGCAACCATCTCTCAATGCTTACACACACATATATGTATGTTTATGTGTGTGTGTGTGTGTGTGTGTGTGTGTGTATATATATATATATATATATATATATATATATATATATATATATATATATATACACACATACACACATACATACATACATACATACATACATACATACATACATACATACATACATACAAAACACTGGACAGAAACGGTAGCATCAGCTCTGGCAATGTAGTTTAGTTTCCTGGTAGGCATGATTTAGGGAGCTCTTTGGCGTTGTGCAGCTTGAACTTCCAAAGCTCAAAGGGGGTCCAAATGGATCTCTCTGCCCTTTGTAGTCAGTTGTACAAAGCTAGAGCTGAAGGTCATGTGTCTTTAAAAAAAAAAATAATAATAATAAGCTCTTAACATGTTTGCAAAAAGCACAAAAGAAATCTGGGGCGCTTTCAAAAAGCAATTACCATGATATTCCAAAGTTGCATTCTGATATTCTTTTTATGGCAGGTTTAGAGGGTAATATTAGTGCCAAAAAGGGAGAAGTTTTGATCACAGGCTGAAATGAATAATAGGAAAGAGTATGAAGGGACGAATAAACAGTCAAAGCCTTGAAATAAATACTTTTCAAAGAGATGAGCGATTCATTTCCTGACATGAGGGTTCAGTGAAGCCCAGTTGAACTAACATTTTTACAAAGCTGCACTTTTTGTATTAACTGTGTTTTGAAAGCTTAACACAGACGGTGTGTCAGAATGTTTCAAGAGATGATATCAACATTTAACAAACATGATTGAACCTACACCCACACTATCAGCTTGTCAGGCCTTCAGCATCTTGTGCTGGCAGTGATGGTGTGTAGCAATGTATATTGTGTAAGCTTTTTCTCTATTAGTTCAGTTGGTCAACAAGCTAATTCTGGTTAATTGCCAGTATGCTGGGGATCTTTAAAGGAGACCTATTATGGCATTTAATGTATATTTTAAACAGGCCTTGAATGTTTTTTCTACATAAAACAGAAATTCAGCCTGTGGGCCATGTCTCTAGTTTTACCGCTTCTAACCTCTTTTCTGTGAGTGATCCTGAGGGGCGGGGAGGCTATGATAATGAGGCTCTGTGCTGATTGGCTGCTTGAATGACGTGTAGGAGGGGAGGGAGCAAAGCCTCGCTCTGGCCAGAGCAGCCGGCTGCGTACACAAAGCGTGTCCCATGCGAGAAGCTTCTGCGACAAAATAAATTCCATTGCTTTATTTTTTTGTATTGGACTGTCCTAACTGGCCACGAGTTTAACATTTTCAGTGTGGACAGAGAGCGTCCGATGTCACGCAGCTCGACGCGATAGTCGGACGCTCTCATTCAGTTACACGGTGGAAACGGATCTTAAAGCCTGATTTATGGTTCTGCGTTAAATCGACGCGTACCCTACGCCGTAGGCTCTGCGTTGGTGTAACACGGAACCATAAATCAGCCTTTAGTTACCTTGTCTTCACACAGGAAGATTTAATTGAATTCTAAACAGTTACACCACAGTTATTTACTCAGATTCCTCATTATTTCATTTATGTTACAAGACAAATGAATCATGTTAACTGTAAAGAAATCACAACACTGAATTTTCACAAATGGCAACTTTATTGTTAAAAAAATAAAACATAAGTTGTATATAAATAACATGTATGCACTATTGCTGGCTCAAGGAAGGACCGTGCGTCTTCTGAAGGTGTCGTTGAACAGCTTCAGGTGCATTGCTTGGAAGATCTGAAACCATGAACAGAAGAAAAATGTATTAGGGTACTAATAAAGCTCCGGTGTTACCTAACACTCCGTTAGGGAACACTGGAGCCACCGGGGCTCCTCACTGGTCCGGTCCGTGAGCAGCTCCAGCAGCTCCGTATGCGGCCCCGGTGCTCCGGAGCTAAGCTAAATACTTAGCCCATGCAAAGATCATACTTGTAGACAAATATAAATAACAGAAAAAAAATAACGCCACTTACCGCTGACTCGTGTGCAGTTGCCGGGTCCGTACTGTGGGAACTGATCCTTTTATGAGGGTAAGTGTTGATGCAAAACCTCATTTTCATTGTCCCCTCGTTGCTCAAACAGCCACCGCTTCTGAACAATGGTGGATGCTCCGGGCGGCGGAGTTAGTTGTGGGCGTGGTTTCAGCAGTGGAGGCTGACCTATGGAAATCTGCTGAGTGAGTCGCGACGGGAGCAGATTCTGAACGGCTCGTTTGAAGTCACATGACACATTCAGCCGGGCGGGGTATACAGACCTTGCAGAATTTCATGAGATTCCATCTTTTCTGTGTTGTCAGGGTGAGGGGAGACCACTTTATATATGTTAAAACAAGAAAAAAACGTGTTTTTCATAATAGGTCCCCTTTAAATACTCAGCTACTACAGATGATCAAAAGTTATTCCATGCAATAATCATTTGGTTAAACCTAAAAAGTCCACTTCATGCTGGTGCTCAGGAGCTTAATCATCTCTTGGAAACATGCACAATCTCACAGTTTATAAAATAAGTAAAAACGTTTACCTGCTGGTTTATACTAGATGAAACGTCAGAGGACCAACAACAGTGAATCATTCTCCATGCTTGATGTGCACAAACTGAAAGGACATTGTAAATGGATATTTTCAGAAGTCATAGATTATGTCTGCAGACAGGAAAAAAAAAACAGAATAGGTAAATGACACGGAACAGGGCAAAAATAGTGAGGATCTTACAAAGAGTAAAGAAAAACCATGAGATGTATATATGTACACACACACTACCACTCCAAATCCCAGGTTTGGACACACTTTCCCATACAAATGAAGCAGATCCCTGTGACCCTGAATAGTAATATGCAGGTATAGATAATGGGTGGATGGATGGATGGATGGATGGATTAAAAACATAGATAAATACTAGGGTTGTCTATTGATTACATTTTTGTATTACAATTTATCAAGGGATTTTCCCAGTTAACTCATTATTAATCACGTAAATATTTTTTTATGTTCTGTTTAGACTATCCATGCTTTTAACAAATGGTTGATGTTGTTTTGTTATTATTATCATGATTTATTTATTTATCATCATTAGGGCCCGAGCACTGATGGTGCGAAGGCCCTATTGTATCTGTAGGAATTTTTCTCGTTCTGGTTTTTTTTCTCGTTTTTTTTTTTTAGGGCCCGAGTACTTACAGTGGATTTTTTTTTCTCGTTTTTCTTCCGACGAAATGAGGGCCTTTTTGCCCCCCTAAACGTGCCCCAAAAGTCACTAAATTTTGCATGCAAGCCAGGCCTGGCGAAAAATTTGATATTTCATGGTTTGCATTAATGGGCGTGGCCTAATGGCTCAACAGCGCCCCCTAGAAAACTTTATGCCTCAAGCCCCACAATACGGTTTGACGTACATGCACGAAAATCGGTACACACCTGTATCATGTCGCAACTTAAAGAAAAGTCTCTTGGCGCCATGGCCAAAACCGAACAGGAAGTCGGCCATTTTCAATTAATCGCTTAATTTTGGCGAAATTTATGCCATTTCTTTGGCTGCTTCTTCGCCCGAACCGTAATGTGCACCCAGGTGTGTTATACATCAAAATGTGCGTCTTGATCCTGCGACGATGCGCATTACTTTTCTCAGTCAAAAGCGTTACCGTGGCGACGATAGACGCCAAAAAGCGCGCCCCCCTTTTTCTGATTGGTCGATATTTGATAGTCCCTATTCTCTGCCATAACTTTTGAACGGGTTGTGATAAAGACATGTGGGTGGTGTCATCGGACTCGGTATTGAGTACTTGACCTTCATTGGCCTGAATTAGCCGCGTCCCTTCTTCTGATTGGTCAATATTTGATAGTTCCTATTTTCTGCAATAACTTTTGAATGGTTTGACATAAAGACTTGTGGGTGGTGTCATCGGACATGTTTTGAGTCCTTGAACATAATTGGTGCAAATTAGCCCCGCCCCTTCATCTGATAGGTCGATATCTGATAGTTCCTACTTTCTGCCATAACTTTTGAATGATTTTAAATTAGAGAGTCTTGGCTGGTGTCATCCGCTAAATGTCCAGGCATGAAGACATCTACATGCAAGTCATACAAGCCCTTCCACTGCAGCACGCCTGAACGTGCACAAGAGTGCGAGGGCCCGTTCATCGCTGCTTGCAGCTTTAATTGTTATTATTATTATTATTAATATTATTATTATTTTTATACGTACAAAAAACATTTCCTAGAGGTCTAGAGAGGGCAAACTTTGGTTCAACAAGCAACAGTGAATGTTGATCTGAGTAATTCTAACACAAAATAATTTCCAATATGTTCCCTGTTTTGTAGCGCTGGGTATTGTTAAGGACCTCACGATTCGATTCGATTTCGATCCTTTAGTTTTCGATTCGATATCGATTCGATATTGATTTAAATGCTTCGATATCGCTGTTGCTGTTGGGCGCAGCAACACGACAAACATGCGGATCATGTTGACACAGAACTGTCGTGGTTGTTTTTTTTAGTTTAACTTTTGTACTACAGTACTGACTCGGCGCAGAGCCTCCACCACCTTCTCTCCTATTGGACACAACTCCTCACAGTGCGGCATGGTGGAATTAAAAAATGTTCAATTCGGGCAGGCAGGCGCAGCGCAAACGCCGTGGCAGGCGCCCTCTCGTGCTGCCGAGCTCGGCGGCAGAGCGGTCCGCTCTTGCGCCGCGGTACCACATAAATTAATGGGAAAGCCGGCGGCGGTCTGCGCTTTGCACCCTCTATGTGAAAGGGGCTTTACACACCACCCTACTTTTTCCTGTTTTCTTGTGTTCCTTTTTTAGATTGGAATTTAAAATGAGTCCAAACGTCTGATCTGAAAGATTTTCTCCGCTTGCCATCGTCGCCATTTTATTGTTGTTTGGTCGCGTGCAGCCACCGTCAACGAAACGCAAATCATAAAAAAATGTTGCGCACGGCGCCCCTACTGGCCAGGAGGTGAATCGATTCAGAGGCTTTACTTAATCGATATTGAATTAGGGCGGGGATAGTGTTGTCCCGATCGATCAGGCTCGATCACGTCATTTTCAAAACATCGGTATCGGCCAAAAATGTGTCGGGACATACTGTTAGGGCTCGGGCTGGCTAGGCTTTCCTCCGCAACCCGAGCGCGGAGTTGGCGCAGCGTGGCCAGAAGAGCTCTGAGCCACAGCTGCAGCTCAGAGCGGGGCTGCCAGTAGCTCGAGGCGAGTTCGTCTTATTTGTTTGCTTGTTGCTCTGTGCCTTATGATTTTGGAGTTCCCTGTGAGTAGGCTAAGGAGTTTTTTGTACATCTCTCTGTGGATTCCTTGTGGAAGTTTTTTGTGTTTTACAAATTAAACTACGCCGTGTTTTTGGCCAAAGTTTAACCCTGTCTGGTGTCGGGCGCTTGGGTTCAGAAAAGAAATCCATAACACATACCTAGTTATTAATGTTTTTAATATATATTAATTATTAAATCGTTTTATGATTGTATTTAACAACTGTATTTAACAATACAGACAGTTGATGTGTGTTTATTACCGGTATAAGATATTGCTTTTGCGCGGCGTCAGCGGCTGGAAGAGACGTTTGTGCTGGAGGGGGAAAGAAGCGTGGCTAACAGAAAGCTAACAACAGCTAGCTTACGCTCAGATAAACTGAGACAATGTCTGAAAGTTTTAAAAAGAAAGAAAAGCATCAGAGAAAAGTGACTGTAGTGTTATGTAAATTATTATCCGTCACTCGTTAATCATCTTTTGGTCCACTTTATTGACTTGGTGACAACACAACACAGGGATAATGGACTGCTATTTTGCGGGACCGGCGTTACGGTCTAAAGGGTCCGTCTCTGAACAAACACACTTGGTTCCTACGCTCTGCGTGACATCATTACAACACAGTGACAGACAGGGCCAAAACTAACAGCCGCGATGAATAGCTGCTGCTATTCATTTCATGCTGTTGAGAATTCTGCACTAAGGTTAAGCCAAAATGTATTTTAATTTTCTTGATTGGGAGTTTTGCTGGATGTCATTCAACTTTTGAACCTAGTAGGTAAACTACCTCCTTTTGAAGTGAAATGTATTTATTTTGTTATTGCACTATTCTGCTCTTTTTGTTTTAGCTTACAATGTCATGTTTATTCATTTTGTGGCACCATGCTGATAAGCTTTGTTTTGATCCGATGATGCAGTCAGTGAAAAGAAATATATGTCTATGTTGGAGAGAATGGACAATAAGAGAGACTTGGGACAATTTGAGTTTTAGTCCTCTTTTTTTTTTTCTTTTTTTTTTTTTACTTAATTCATTGCCAAAATGTATCTGAGAATTGTATCGGGAGCCAAAAAAAGTGATTGGATCGGGAAAAATCGGGATCGGCAGATCCTCATACTCAAGTGATCAGGATCAGATCAGGAGCTAAAAAATCCTGATTGGGACAACCCTAATTGCGATGCATTGATTTTTCAATATTTTTACCCACCCCTACTGTTTTGAAACAGTATTTAATCATATTTACTGCCTGTTTCACAAAATCGCTTTGGTTTGTGTTGATAATTTTACATCCATGACAACTCTGATGGGGGAGTTCATGTCAACATGAGGCCTACTTTTTGATTGACAGCCAGCTCAACCAATGGCCAGCCATCATCACTTCCTTAGCAGCAGTTTATAGTAACCCAGCATACTGGTAATTTCTAAATTGGCCACCAACACATGTGAATTATTACGTATTTATTACACTTAATAATAATTAACTTAATACATTATGACGCTTATAACATGCGTTATAAATGTGTTAACTTTGACAGCCGTAATAAATGCATTCACATCCACTACAGGGGTTAGCAGTGCGCAACACAATTACTGTACCATTTTATGGAAGTTGGATAGCAGGTATTTAAAACCCATTTTAGCAATGGGGGAAAGATGAATGCTGGGTCCTTCCTCCCTGCATGCTACATCTTTCTTTTTTAATGTATTCAGACATTCCAGAAAATAAAAACACACAAACTTATAGTTGAGAAACTTTGATATATTTGACTAAGATCGAGCAGGGCTGGCTGTTTGGGCCCTTTTCTGCCTGGGGGGTTCCGGGGGGCCATGGGGGCGCTGGGTTGATGGCATGTGTGTCTGATGTCAGGGCCTCGCTTGCAGTGGGGACTTCCAGGGGCATATGCGGGGCTGGGGCACGGCTCTGGTGAGGGATTTGTTGGTGCTTGTGGTGGCCCTGGGCGTCGCCCCTGCTGTGTTGGTTTGCGTTAGCCGGTGGCCATCTTGGGCCTCCTTGTGTTGGTTGTGTTGCTCCTGTTCTTCCTTCCTCCCCCCTGTCCTCTTCTCTTTTTCATCTGCTGGTGGGTAGCAGGAGTGGTGTGCTGCAGCCGGGTTGCATGGGATGGTGGTCTTTTGGGTGGTCAGTTGCTCTTGGCAGCATCAGTGCCATGGACTGGAGCGTAGCGTTGTGGGAAGGCCCGGGACGGGACTCCCTAGTCGTGGCCCTATTCCCTCTGGTTCTAGCCAAGGCTTCCTGTCAGTAGGGGTGTAATTGACCTTTTGATATGGTTTTTAATTTAAATTTATTTGTGTGCCTAAGTTACATGAAACACAGTAGCACCTGGATAAGAAGAGGCACAAGGTTTGTTTTTGTTACTTCCATGCTGTTATGTTTGGCTCAAGTTTAGTTGCCGCAGGCAGTTTCATAACTGCTGTTGTCAACGGCATAGCAGGTATGTAACATATTTAAGTAAGATGGAGCTAAGCTAATGCATTGGTGGTTTTATTAATGCAACAGGGTCTATTTTGTATATTTTATGTAAGGTCTGCTGAGGTTAAAAACTGTTTATTGAATTAAAGGGAAACGGTTCAAAAAATATGTTTTATTTCAGGGTAATATAGCACTCCATTGGCGATAGTCTTTTGATTAAAATAGATAAAAGGAGAGTAAATTGACGTGTTTGTTTATCTGATAAAAGCAGTTAAAAATAATTGAATTAAAGTTTTAAAAAAAGGGTAACTGTATTTTTCTTTTCTTGATAGCTCTTACGGTGTGTGTTTATACAGTGCGTTCATTAGTGGATCACAGTTTGCAAATAAAGGAATATGAATCATCAGTTTAAAAGTTCTATCATCACTAAGCCAGGATGCTACAAGGGGTGTGGCCCTTGTGGGGGTGTTGGCCCCAGAACTGCTGGTGGCTAGTCTCCCTGCTGTGGTGTGGGGCTGGCCGCGTGCCCTGGAGGGGATCCAGGGGAGCCAGGGAGGATGGTGGCAGTGTTGGCGGGGATGATGATAACTACCCTTGGTATTGTTTGTAGTAGGCCTACTATTAATTTGTATGATTAATTTGTATGATCCTGCATGTAACACAGATATTCAAAAATACTTAGACCTTATAGGCCTGCATCTATCACACATACACACACACTTTCCTATTGGTCCTTTTCTTTTTACGTCTGTCCTATGTTCGCATTAGGGATGGGCATTCGATTAAATTTCCATCGACGATCAGGGAAATTAACGATCAATTATCGATTAATCATTATGTTTATAATACACCGTGTTATTCCTCAATAAAATATTTATTTTAAGAACAGTCCAAGTCTTTGGGAAGATAAATTGGCAGTTCAAATTGCATAAGCAGCAGAGCCGGCGCCCAAAAACACAATTGACACTCTTTTGTTCCAAAATAAAAAATCCAAAAAGACAATCACATTAAACACTCAATCAAAAATATAATAATACTTATGACTGACAGGTTTTGCCAAAATATAACTTAAAACTATTCCTAAAGGAACAGAGCCGAGAAAGAGGGTGAGAGTGAGGGAAAATACTTAACAAAAGTAACTTACTCACAGTGGTGATGACTGTCCACTTCTAACAGTAAATAAAATAAATCCAACTGTAGCCTACTGATTTTTGTTGATAAAGATAAGCATTTTAACATGCTCTGGGGTCAGCCAGGTGACCGTCAGTCCAGCAGCCGAAAAAACCCGCTCTGAGGGGACTGATGTAGCCGGGATGCAGAGGTATCCCCGCGCTAACTTGGCCAGCCTGGGGAACCTTCCTCCATTAACTTTCAACCAGTCTGAAGGAGTGCAATCCAGGGGTGGGGGAGTCTCTCAGAAAGTTCTGAACTTCTGCTTCAATGCCATTGTCACGCTGAGTAGAGTATTGCTCCCCAAGGAGTAGTGCCATAGCAGAGGTCTGCGTGGCTGCGGGTCCAGCGGCTGCGGCTCCGGTGTTTGCGCTCCCCTCGTCACACTTGGTTAACGCACCCTCGTCTCCCTCACCCTGTGGGATAGCCGCCTGACCCGTCTCTACTGTCTGTCCCAGTTCAACCAGTTTCGCATTAGCAGCCACTCTCTGTGTTGGTGTAAGGAAGGTGCTTGTGATGAGGATCCAGCATGGATGAAATCACGGGAGCGGATGTCACAAACTCATCAGACTGAACCTAAATTACAGGAGGAATCAACAGTCAGAAAAAAATATGTTTAAATAGGCAACACAATGCAGATAAATCTACTCAGCAATTTATTGTGGAAAACATGTCCATTAAATAATTTAGGTTACATTAGGTTGATGAGGGAGGACCTCACTTTTGTCTTGAACTCAATTACTCTGGCACCATCTCCTTCTTTGCGTATAAAATGGAGATTTATGAGGCTGAAGGTGACAGGATAGGTGTTGGAAATTTTTCTGCAGGCATGACCGTGGTGGCACACTTCAGTGCTGCCTCACCGGCTGTGTGTCCTCCATCAGCTGCCAGTAGGCCTACTCCTCCTTCAACTCCGGGATCCTGGCATCTTGAAGCTTGGTCACGGTTCGGTCTGACAGGACAGCAACAACAGCCCACTGCTGCTCCATCACTCAATCAAACATTTCACACACAGAGTTCAACCGTGTTTTACACGACTGGACAAGCCGGTGACTTGCGATGCCCATTTGCTCCTGTTTCTTTTGCAGCGATTTGGTTGCGGTCCTGCTGTGATTGAAGTAGCTAACAAGTTTGCTAGCAGCTGATATTACCCAATGCAGATATGGTGCAAATCCGTCATTAATGGCCAATTGCAAGGCGTGTGCAAAGCAGGCAACGGAAAGCCAGGTGACTCGGGTGGCACTGTTGGCAGCTGTGGCACTGTTGGACACAGGCAATAACTCGGCCTTCAAGTCCCCACTGCTCCAAGGCTTCGGTCATTTTCTCAGCGAGAATGTCGGCTGCATGCCAGCCTGGCAGGCTTTCTATGAGCAGAACTGCTGAGTTCATTTGCCAGTTATCGCTGATGTAGTGGCAAGTGATGGTCAGGTAGCTCTCAGACGTTAAAGCAGTCCAGCAGTCGGTGGTTAAAGCAATTCTCTAAGCTGTGGTCAACTTTTTTAACAGCCCCTGCTTCAGTTGTTCATAGTGAATTTCTATGAGTCTGGTGATGGTATTGTATGTCTTGACGGGATGTGATATGATGGTTCAATTAAATTAATCAGGTCTCGAAAACCTTTGCCGTCAACAGTACTCAATGGCAGCATATCAATAAAGTTGCAGATGCGTTGGGTAGTTTTCTCTGCTCTGTGTGCATCGCAGCTCCTCCCTGGTAACATTGCGGTGATGGTTGCCTGTGAGCAGGATGCACCGCCACCGCCGTTAAGCAGGGTCGCGTGTACATTGTTCAAATGGTACATCATTTGAGTTGTGGACGTGTTGTATTTATACAATGCTTTGCAGTGTTTGCAGTGAACTTCGGTATTTTACAATTCAAAATGCTCCCACGCTAAACTTCGTCGTGCCCTCTTCATGATTCTTTTTCTGGAGTCTCCGGTAACTCGCGGGTGTCTGAGCAGTGCTTTCTCAGTTGAGTGCCCCACCCGGTGGTAAAATTTCTCACTGCTGGCACACAGTGAAATTCAATGCTTTGCTTAAAGAATCAGCGTGCGCAATACAACCTCTTTTGATGCCAGACTTTGATCGATAAGAAATTCACGTGATCGCCAAAATTCTTAACGATCAGTAATCAATCGTCGATTAATCATGCCTATCCCTAATTCACATGTCTGTCTTTTTTTTACTGCTGCACATTTCACCACCACACATCACACAAACACTACAGAGATCACCACACTAGACACATTGCACCCATCACTGTATTGTCCTTCTATCAGTCTTGACCTTTTGTGTTTCACATTGGTGATTTTGGTCCTCTCTGTCAGGATATTTAATCGAAATGTTGATAAAATGTTAAATTCAGACTGTCAAAGAGGAGTAACGAAGGACACACACACTGTCACACACCTGACTCATACACTTTAAGAAAACTAACATTGGCTGCAAGATTAAAAAAGCATATATATATGTCATGGATTGGGGGGGGGGGGTGAACTTTTAGTTCATCCGGTCCCTGAAGATAGTTCTTTATGACCAATGCTGTGTGGTTTGGTTTTTGTATCATGCTGCAAAATGCATCTCACAAATTATGATTGAGATTTTTCTCTGAATTCCAAAAATTCACACTGTGCCACTAGAAAAGTCAAGGGTCATCAGATGTAATAATCTTCATCCCCTGCATGAAGGCTATGCTACTCAACCTATGGCACTCTGTTGATGATAAATCACTTAATTGATGTGATGTTGAAATATTCACCATATAAACCACAAAGAGATAGGGCTAAAACTGAACTTTCATTTAAAAATAACTAATCACTGCACAATTGACGCACTAAGCACTGAACAACATGGAATTAACAGCACAGCATCTGAACACTTAAATTCAGATTCATTCTGTCAGTAATCTCAGTGCCTTTAGATCAAATATAACCCAAATTGTATGCTGTCTTTGTGCAATCTCAGCGTAGTGCTCTGTTCCTCTAACCCAAATAATGTTGTGCACCTGGCTTGTAAAGAAGCAACAGCTCAGAATCTGTGTTGGCTTGCATATGCATCTTTCTCAGAGGAGAAAGCAAGGGCAGAGGGTAAATTACCTTTATTTCCCCCTGAAATGGATCATGACAAAATATACCATCTTGGGCTGAGAGATATGCCACAGTAAGCATTCCTATGGTTTACAAATCACCATCTATCTATATATGCATTTTTTCTTGTTTTTTTTTTCTTTTTCTTCCTGTTTAAATTTACCATACTCCAAGCATATGTGTTATTTCATGCGTGCATTCTCTGTGCAGGATAAGTGATTAATGGCCATTTTCCTGTGTCATTAGAGATGAAAGGGGTGGCAGTGTATTGTTGTTGAGGGTGTGTGAAAAGCTTTATCTATCCAAAACGGTTCTGTTTTACTGAGTTTTGGGGATTTGGAGTGTCTTCCAGCAGCTCAAATTGTTGCTCACCCATCCTTGAAAAAAATAGCACACTGCAGTATTATTACGCCTCTCACATTTTCACAAACTGTCACAAAAAACAACAAGTAGAGGACACACGTTGCTGCAGGGAAAAATATGCATACTAAGATATTGTCTCCTTTGAAAATACATGTGAGACTTTGCTTTGCTGCCTTTACTTCTAAGGGTTGTCTTTGCAATGCTAAGCACAGCATCATGCCTTGCAGTAGGTTCGAGTGACACTGTCAGGACAGACGGATGAACTTAAGTCAGCTATCACTCACAAGTGACAAAGCCAGTTAGAATCACTTAGATAAATTTGGTTTAGGCTTGCAGTTGCAAAGACTTTATAATCATTATTACCAAGGCTGAAGAAGCTGAAAATAAAGGTCCCTTCATTAATTTTCATCAGCTCTCAGCGGTGCAGCTTGCAAAACCTTAATATGATCACATACAAATTATTGAAACATTTCTACCTGCACTTGTCTCAGGGTTCAGTTTAAGCAAAGCTCTACATCCATGTGAATAAACGGATATTGCAGTGTTGGCATGACCATCCACATTGTGAAATTCAAATACATTTCTGATTTGGTGAAGATCTGATAGGTAACAGTGGGCTGCATCTGACTTTCATGTGAACGCATCAGACCTCTGACAGTGCATGCATGTGCACCCGATACCTTTCAGCATGTGTTGTGCATCAACAACAGAAATCATAATTGTGAGACCTTAGCGAGCCAAGAGGTTTGACTGAGGCAGAATTAAAGTGATTGCAGCTGTTACTGGTGACATCTTACCACTGACTACAACCACTTTCGTCTATTGGTGCTGATTGATTTTTGCTGCACTGCCGACGGTCTGCCAAGTTCTGTATTCCTGCTGAGAAATATACTTCCCCCACAATGCTCACTGGGTGCATGTGGGCAAAAAATCCACATGATTTCTGACATATCTCTTCTCACTTATGACTTTTGCTCATGTATAGGATATACAGTACTGTACAGTTAGAGAAAGAAGTATTTACACAGTGAAAAGGTTTTTTGATTATGAAGGTGCCATGAACTAGCCCCATCTAATTAATTAAAGGAAAAACCTAAAATGGTCACTGACATTAATTGGAACTGAAAAAAATAAATATATTTACTGACTATTGACTAATGAAAATCAGTTATTGCTGTTGATTTGTGGTTCAAAAGAATAATAAAAAATACAAATGAATATGATAATAATAATAATGAAACTGAACCTTGATACAGAATCTTTGGAATCAATCACTGCAATCAGATGATATCTGAAACTCTCACTCAGAAAGATAAATTGTTGACTTAATCTGACCGATTTCAAATTTTAAAAGCCATGTATACACTTTAGCCGGGCTGAACTGAAGCTCTTGAGCTCAAGCTTTTAGTGCCAGATAATGCGGCCCTAATTCAAGTTATTTCGGCATGTATACGCAACTCAGACTGAACCGAGCTACTGACTGCCCCGAGGCTCCCCCTTCTGGAAGTGACAAGCCGCAGGAGTGGGAATAATAACAGTCCCGGCATCACAACAACATTGTAACAAAAGAAGAAGAGGGAGACTTTGCGTTAATCTTACCTGCAACATGATCAGGCTTGTATGAAATTTACAGAACTGCTGCATCATTAGCATGCAGTTTTTTGCATGTTGTTGTCCTCCTTCGCGCTTGTTTACTAATTGTACCGGAAGAATGCCAACGCGAAAGTGCGTGTGGCGTCACCTAGTGTTGCGGAGTCTAGATTGTTGCCAATAGCTTGATTTAGATGTGCATGTTACCGCACTGGGACCTCAGCAGCAGACGGCTACCTTGGTCTGCTCCTCATGAGCAAACCTGTCCAGCTGACTCAGGTTTGAAGGGTTTCTGCTCCAGACTGTATGTTTCAGCGGTGTCCATAGACGTTCAATAGCATCCAGACTGAGACCACCTCAGAATAGTCCAGTGTTTTGATCGTAGCCATTCTTGTTTTTTTTTGTTGTTTTGTGTTTTGGGTCTTTATTCTGTTGGAGGACCCATGACCTGAACTGTGACAAGTTTGCTGACACTGGCACATTTTGCTTCAGAATGCCTTGATAGTCTAAAGATTTCAGCACAGATTCAAGACATCCTGTATTGGACGCAGCAAAGCAGCTACAGAAAATAAGCAATTCTCTTTCATATTTCACAGTACAGTCTTCTCTCTTTGAAGGCTTCATTTTTGCACTGTGAACGTAACGCTGATCTGACTTGCCAAAAAGCCAAGTTTTGTTTCATCCATCCAAAGGACGTTCTCCCAGAAGGTTTTGGAGTTTGCCTCTCCCACTTTTACTGTGTAGTGAATTATTGAGCTTTTGTGAGTTCCCAGAGGTCTGATTTTTAGGTGTGACGCTAAAGTCAGGACCAAGCTTGGATGATGGACAGTGCAATTCCTTCACACACATCTGCTTTATTTTCACCATCGCAAATAGCTTCTGGCACGAGTAATGGTCAGAGATCTGTCAAAGATTCCTCTCAATGAAAATACTTGCCATTTTTTCAAAAAGTCAGCTGTCTCTCAACTCTCCCTCTGCCTAGTCTTGACACATAAAAAGTAATGTTCATGTTAATAAAATAAGGCTTTAGCTCCATAGAGACAATCTTCTAAAACATGTTTTCAGTTGTTTTGGTTAAAGAGTTCTCTCCTTTGCTTTCTCTGGTCCATGTTCAGTGTGGTGAATGCTGCGATACCAAACAGCAGAGAAACACAGTTGTTGTTTTACCCTAACTGCTGCAATAATCCTCATTCTTACTGGAAATTCTTATTTTTCAATATCTTTTTGTAATGTTCCTCCATGAAAGTCATGCCAATCAATGTAAAGTGCTGCCCTTTAACAGATACTAAGGGTTTCTCTCAGTATGACTGAGATGTAATACAACACAAGGAAGAGTAACATCATCCTTGTTGGCAAGAAATTATAATTAGGTATCCTCCCTACTTCTGTCTGGTACTGTCTTTAAAGAATGTGATGAGGCAAAGTACTCAAGACATTAAAGTATGTGTTCAGTATCCGTGAAGTCTACACTTTGTGCAGCATATTGTACATACTGCCAGTTTGTGACGGCGCTACATTATGAGCAGCATGCAAAAACTTAACATAATATACAATCATGGCATGAGGCGGCTGCTTAAGGCAGTGCTGGCGTTCTTACAGTACTTGCTCTGCTGTGTACTGCATGATGTCAAGTACAGTTGTATGTTTAGGTTATCAGACTTGGAAAACAGCATAATTTCTACATGACGAACCCTGCACTAAATTCAACCGGTTGTTCTCCAGTGTCTGGAATCATTGGCGTTTTCAGCCTGTGGGTTTTGACTCTCTGTATTAGACTGTTTCTCTGTATTAATTTGTTTCATTGTTTGTATATTTTATGCTAAGGACCAAGTATGTGTTTTTAAAGGTTTTTATTTAATTTTTGTTTATTATTTATTTAAATTACAATTTATTTTTTGTTTTAGTTGCCAAGTAATGTAATATCCTGTAAAACCACCCATTTTATTCAATGGGGTAAAGAAATGATAAAGTGGGGAAAAAAGATTAAAAAACAGATAGTATGCTGAATGAATATGGTCCACAGACCACTGTGACCCAGAATAGGAAAGTGGTTCTATGGATGGACAAATGCACAGTGTTTTTTTTTTTTTATTTGTAGTAAAGCGTTTTTTTTTTTTTTTTTTTTACGTCTGTTTGTTTTGAACCTTACTATACTCCCTTTAACCAGTTGTGTTATTCTATGGTGTTTTGAGCAAAGCATGTCAGATTTAATGAAAAACATTGTGCCATAACAGGGATCAATGAACTGGCATGTCAATTTTCTGAATAATGCATTTCAGCCAGTGAATACTACAGAAATACCACCTTACAACATGTTCTTAGCAGCAATTATATAAGACTACCTCCGTAGTAAGAGATAAAAATGCTGTCTGAAGAGCAGAATGTGGAGCAGAGGAAGCTTCCTTCGCCAGCATTTTAATGGCTTTGATAAGACAGTATTTTTGCTTTCAACATGCTTAGTGGGGAGATATCCTCTAAAGGAAAACTCATTCTATTCCCAACTGGAATGTCATGCTGTAGAGTCTTAATAATGTGTAATATTGCTGGATTACTGGATCTACAGGCAGCTTTGTTAGTTTGGCCAGGATAGGGAGATCATCCATGACAAGCAGGTCATGTCACTTGTTTCTGAATTGCTACCAAATTAACTATATCCTCACTTGGGATTGGCACACAGAATATCAGATGCAAGGGAGCTTTTGCTGGTGAATTAGGCTGATATGCAACATACCTCTAAACGTGCTGCACAAATGATGTGATCATCTTGATTTTTATAAGGGGATGGCTGCATTAAATAGGAAAATATATAGTGAAACATATGAAGATGGCTCGTGTAGTCACAATAGACGGACGTGTGAGTGCATGTGTATGGCAGAGAACAGAGAATGACAGCTAAGCAGGGCTTTTGATACATGTATTTGACGTTCTTCCAGCAGCCAGGTGAGGATCCCTTTCCCCATGTGTGACAGTAACTCAGCTTGGTCAATTGTGCTGCAATTTCACCTTCACATATGAGATTTCTTGTAGAATAGAAATGTACAGATCCTGAAGCAGTATTCAGTGAATGCTGTATGCACTGATTTAAACTGCTGGCATATGAAGTCTTCAGCTTAATGTATTTCTGTCCTCACATAGCCCTGTATCAGCACTTGGTATTACCTCCGATGTGTCAGTGAAAAGCCTTCTTCCTGGCAACATCAAAAGAAGGATAGGACTTCTGAATCCTGCCTGTCAAAATTCTAATAGATCCTTGGGGAGTGGTGTCATTCATCTCTGAGTCAATAGCTGGCAACTCTGTCCCTCCATTGATTATCATCTGGAAGCAAAGAGGGACAACATGTGGGCTTTTTGTTCCGTCTCCTAAAAGAGGACTGCCAACAAAATATCTTGCCACAATTAGAATTCCAATACATCAGTTGGAGTTTACCTTATGGTGGAACCACAGTGCTATTTGAACCACTTGATGAAAGGGATACTGAAAGGGGTCTAAATACCTCATGTTGTTATGAAGCTATTTGGTTCTTTTGTATTGATTCTTTCTGTTTTTCTGCTTGTTTTTCTGCAAAGGTTTATCTTTTCTCAACAAGATAGCTGTCCACAAACTTTAAGCTTTTACTTTAAAGGAGACCTATTATGAAAAACACGTTTTTTCTTGTTTTAACATATATAAAGTGGTCTCCCCTCACCCTGCCAAGACAGGAAAGATTAAATCCCATGAAATTCTGCAGGGTCTGTTCACCCCGCCCGGCTGAATCTTCCAGTGTCATGTGACTTCTACGAGCCGTTCAGAATCAGCTCCCTTCCTTACGTAAGGACAGGAGCAGATTTCCATAGGTCGGCCTCCGCTGCTGAAACCACGCCCACAACTCTCTCCGCTGGCTGGAGCTCCGCCATTGTTTGGAAGCGGTGGCTGTCTCCACAGCGAGGGACAGTTAAAATGACGTTTTGGATCGACATTCACCCTCATAAAAGTATCAGTAGCAACAGCACGGACCCGGCAACTGCACACGAGTCAGCGGTAAGTGACGTTATTTTTTTATGGTATTTATATTTGTCTACAAGTATGATCTTTGCATGGGCTAATTATTTAGCTTAGCTCAGGAGCACCGGAGCTGCTCACGGACCGGACCGGTGAGGAGCCCCGGGCCCCGGTGGCTCCAGTGTTCCCTAATAGAACTCTATTAGTACCGTAATACATTTTTCTTCTGTTTATGGTTTCAGATCTTCCAAGCAAAGCACCTGAAGCTGTTCAACGACACCTTCAGAAGACGCACGGTCCTTCCTTGAGCCAGCAATAGTGCATACATGTTATTTATATACAACTTATGTTCTTATTTTTTTAACAATAAAGTTGTCATTTGTGAACATTCAGTGTTGTGATTTCTTGAAACATATGAAATGATGAGGAATCTGAGTAAAGAACTGTGGTGTACCTGTTTAGAATTCAATTAAATCTTCCTGTGTGAAGACAAGGTAACTAAAGGCTGATTTATGGTTCCGCGTTACACCAACGCAGAGCCTACGAGGGTACGCGTCGATTTAACGCAGAACCGTAAATCAGGCTTTAAGATCCGTTTACACCGTGTAACTGAATGCGAGCGTCTGACTATCGCGTTGAGCTGCGTGACATCGGACACTCTCTCTCCACACTGAAACCGTTAAACTCGCGGCCAGTTAGGACAGTCCAATACAAAAAAATAAACCAATGGAATTTATTTTGTCGCAGAAGCTCCCTCGCATGGGACACGTTTTGTGTACGCAGCCGGCTGCTCTGGCCGGAGCGAGGTTTTGTTCCCTCCCCTCCTACACGTCATTCAGGCAGCCAATCAGTGCAGAGCCTCATTATCATAGCCTCCCCTCCCCTCAGAATCCCTCACAGAAAATGAGGCTAGAAGCAGTAAAACTAGAGACATGGCCCACAGGCTGAATTTCTGTTTTATGTAGAAAAAACAAGCTTTAGATTGTTTTTAAGACATTCAAGGCCTGTTTAAAATATACATTTAATGCCATAATAGGTCCCCTTTAAATGTAAATATATTTCATAAAGTGGAGGAAAAGTGATCAGTAAATATCAGTGTTGTGCTCGCCCATATGCCCACCTGAACTTATAAAATGTATGAACATTTTGTGATTATGAATTCCAGCAAAGCCAGACCCGGCCCCCCCCCTGGAGTTTATGGCCCTGCTGCTATCTTCTCGCTCAGGCCAATTTATGACCCTGGTGGCCTGGTTCGAGATGGCCTGTATGTGACCCACGATACGGCCCCAGATCAAAGCAGGACAGGAAAGTTTCTGCCAGGGAAACAGACTCCCTGGGGATTTACGACACCCCCTGGGGGGGAGCCGGATGCAGCGGAGCCCCAAAACCAGACCTCAAAATGGTACTGCTTCTTTGAACCCCCCCTTTTCCGCTTTAATGTGCCTCATAAAATGGCGACTGTGCCATGAACTACAATTCCAGCATGCCTTGCGGGATGGGGCGGCGCCTGAGAGCGACGCGCACCCAATCCCGAGTGAGGCACCGATGACGTCACCGCAGCGCGCGTAGGATCAAAACCCCTGCCGCTGCTCCTTTGCTCTTCTCTTCTCAACTTCATCTCATCGGCGCTGGATCTTTGGCTCCACCAAAAGATCCCACCTCTCTCTCCCCCCGGGCTGGGGGGAGGCAGGAGGCCCGCACCGGACCGGGCCCTGCGGGGTCCGGCCGTTGAAGCCGCGGTTCCCCGGGAGGCTCCGATTTCTCACTAAACTCTGTTCCTCTTTAAGTTTCTGCAGATCCGAGCTTCCGACGCCCACGCGCTCCCGGCAACCAGATCGGGACACAGCTGCGATTGAGTGCTCAGACTGAACCCCCCCTCCCCGCTCCGAGCCCCTGTCTGCGAACCGGCGCAGGGGTCGGGGACGGACGGCCGGCGTCTCGCCCGGCGTGAGCTCTCCCGGGGCCCGGACGGCCGCGCGTCGGCGACCGGCGCAGAGAGGGAAGCACGGCAGGAGAGACCGGTCCCCCCGCCGCGCCTAGGAATGCGTGTGAGCCTCCGTTTTGGTCCGGAACCACGGCCCGGCACGAGGCGGCCCCGCCGCTGTCTAATCCGTTTCAGGGGAAGGGACGGGACGCGATAGCCTGACTGCGAAACCCCAGCAGGACCGCGAACCCAGTCGACAAACCCGCAGGCACCCGATTCCGGATCCCAGAGGAGACGTGAGCCCGCGTAGCAGTGATCAGTAGGATTTAAGAGTGTTCAGAACTGTGTGTGAGATTGTGAGACCTGGGTTATCAGTAACTTAAGAGTGTTACAGAGCTAAATCTGTGTTCAGAGCTGAGATTACATCATCATTGTTATCATTATCATGGTTGATTATTTGGTAGTCGTTGTTTTCTGCCGTAGGCACGTTTTAAATGCTGCGTTCGCCATCCGGTCCGATTGCACGTGGCCCAGAGGGCGCGCCCATCTTTAAAAGACCACAGGAGCCCCGTTTGAACTGTAGATGTTCTGTATCTTCGTTATTATTGCTTGATTTCTTTTTTGTTTTCATTCCATGCATTTAACGTTTGTTTCATTTTATTGATTGTTGTTTTTCTTGTTAGTTAATGGTTTTATAATAATGTCGTGTGCCATCAGATTTATTCGGGTATTTATTTACATCCCTTTTGATACCCGTCTGTAAATAAATTCTGATTGATTCTTAATGAGTGGTTGTGTTATTTCATGCAAGATTTGGTCACAAGTTGATTTGTTTAAGCAGAGCCCAGTGTTCGGATATCACGCCTTCACTGTTATTCTGTAAGATTTGCTGTTCTGCAGGATAATTCAAAAATCATAATGAGACTGATTTTCTGCTGTTAGTTATCCAAAGCCCCTGCTTAAGGAACAGGGTGGTGCCCCTACGAGAATTATCATTTTTGATAATACAATTTGATAAATAGTCAACTTTATTAATTATTAATAATTATTAATACAATTATTAATAAGCCTTCGATAACTGGACAGCCAAGCTACCCGAGACGCACAACATCAGTAACTCCTCCGTTTGGGTAAAATTATCAAGATGATGGGATCAGGTGGCTGCATATTAAAGACAGACCAATGGCAAATGTCAACCAAAAGATCAGTGCACTTGCTTCGCTTTGATCCCACGGGTGATTGATTGTCTCCATGAATTAAGACTTCTCGACCATGCAAAAGGGAAGCAGAGACAAGTGGAGCTTTTGAGAAATCAACTTCAGCTTGATCCGTCAATTTCTATAGCCTATAAACATATTAAACAAGAAAAAGAAATGACAGCAGTGGGAAATGTTAAAGACTGTTGCCAATCTTCCCAGTTGTGGACATACCATCAAGTTCAGCCTGACGTCAGACCATGACATCACAAGCACACACAAAAACATTTCAGATCTGGTCTGGAAAGTGACAGTGATCAACCTCTGTGACGTCTACTGTTGCAGGGTGCTTCTGAACAATACGACATGAGTAGAAAGCTGTTGTATTAATTAATTAATAACATAACATTTGTTTGTAGTTGTGTAGTTTATTGTGCTGTTCTGTCCCTTTCCTCTTCTGTGTGTTTGCAGCCCAGAGCTTCTGGAGCCTTGTGCAGACCTGCAGTTCCTCCTTCTGACCATCCAAGTGTTTACATTCACCTGTTTTATATAGTCCTCTCTGTAGCACATAAACGGACCATGTATCAGTCATAACATAAGTACGTACTCTAGAACTCTTTGTTCTCCAGGTAACGAATAATGACAACCAGTATATTTTATCTTATGTAATATTGACGATACATTTGTGCCTCACCTCTCTCTGTCCTAGCTACGTCCTCCGTGCTCTGTGCCATTGTTTTTCTAGTATTTGCCCGGGGGTCATGTTCTGGGTCTGCGAAAAGCATCTAGAGACAACTTGTATTGTAATAGATGCTATATAAAGAAAACTGAATTATGGTGAAAAAAAAATTCTACCTTTTTATTAGGGCACCTTTTCCACGATGAAAACCAAATAAAGTAGTTTAACTAAGGTTCTAGTCTGTAGTAGGCTTTCTCAGCACATCTTGCTGGAACCAAAAACTGTTTCCTGTCAGTCTAGATGATGGTGGATGAAAAAATTTCATAAATTTATCTTGCTTTTGACTAGACTCAAGAAGTAGATGGCTACGAAAACAAAAACGAGGTGTAAAACTTTGCTGACAATGTGAGTGAACAAAAGTTGTTTGCAGGCTCCCTATGCATTTCAGGATTGATTTCAAGGTTCTTTTATTCGTTTATAAGCGTCGTAATGGTCTTGGGCCTTCTTATTGTATACAGAGAATATACAATAAGAACAAAACAAAGACATTTATATGGTTTGGCAGACATTGTGAAATTGGTTCCGGGGGACAAATCTATAGGAGTTTTAAATGTTCACCGTGATCACAGAAATAATGTGAAATATTGAAACAGCTGTTCTAAATTATTACTTAACCTTTTGTTGTAACAAATACCAGTAAAACTTTTTTTCTTAAAGGAGCATGAGGCAGGATTTATGAAAAAAATTAGTATACGTTTTAAGTTTTCTAGTAATAATGTCAGATGAAGCGTTCCAAACCAAAACGAATGAGATCTCTAGTGTATCTCTCCGTTGCCTTGAACAGGCTGTGTGCTGCAAAATGTGCTGCAATTCGGACTCCGAATTTCCCGTGCTGGGCGGCGGATGTGACGTCACATGACGCTGCATGTGCGTTCTCCCCGTTCTCCCGTGCCGGCTTCGCTGTTGGCTGCAGTACCCCCGACGGCCGACGTGGCGAAGGGTGGCGCTAGAGAGTCTCATTTCTTAAAAGGAGCCTCAAGCTCCTTTAAGTCTACGATCATTTAAATGAGTAGCTCCAATTGCAATTTTCTTTGCCAATTTCCAATTATTTTAAAGTCTGACCTGCCAAAACTGAATTTTACGTTTTACTGATTTCCTTTCTTAGAGCTATAATCATCTGAATACATTTGCTTATCCAACATATAAAGATTGCAGAGGCTGCACTTTGTGTGTTCTCATATCTTTAGTTTTAGTCTCTGCAGGGATTTAGTGAGGAGGTGTAAAGCTGTCACTTTTAGGGATTCTTTAAACACGACTATTCAGTCTTTGACTGAATAGTGGCAGAAATACCTGCAGGATTTCAGGCTTTGTTTATTTTCCTAGCGGTACGTGCCTCACACCATGATTGACTTCTCCAGATTGATCTAGAGTTTTCCCGTCTGTATCTTATCTGTGAGGAAGCAATGTTGTTATAGGCTGACGAGAGGCCTGGCAGTTTGTCCTTTTTGCCCACCTGAAACTGTCCAAGAATGTGTCCACGGTTGTGAAAGCTACAAAGCTAACAACCTGTAATAACATTAGCAAGGGAATTTTGGGAGATTTGGATGCCATATGCATTGTCTTGATATGCGAGCGCCAGGCTGAAAATGTCAACAGTCCCTAGAATGAGCCGTGAGCACAAATAGAGTTGGTGGAAACAAACAAAAACCACACTGCTCAGTCTGCCAGTCATTTTTACACAACTTTTGCAACAACATGAATATTCCATTTCAATCAAACAAAACAGCCAGTGAATACCTCGACAACAATGAGCCAGGGTAAAATGGGAACGGGAATGAGGTCAGATTTCTGCCTGTATTCATCCATTGAGCCACTGGACCTGTGTTTAATGTAAGCAGTATACAGAAAGAAGGATGGATGGATTATTGGATAGATGCAGCAAGCAATTCAGGCTCTGCATGGAACCTAATGAGGGATAGAATTCAGAGAAACTAATCATTTCTTCCACATGGATGCCTCCCATTCTTTTCATAGAGCTGCGCTGCCCTCCAACAAGTCAGAGGAGTACTACAGCATAGGCTTGACTACAAACAATCTCTCCCGATGCCCCAGTTTGCATATTCTCAAGCACAGATATACTAGAAATTATAATCTTAGCACTGCTTAGCTATGCACGTCTCTGTACGCATGCCGGTAAATGTAAAGATCCATCCCACAATAGAACTATGAACTATGCCAGAGGGAATGTACAAATGTGAATTAATCTCTCCAATCAACATGATGAACGAGGATTGTCAGGCATTTTTCTGCATTTCTGGGTCTCAGCATGCTGTGTTGTTCACTTCACTGGGCTTTTAAAGAGAATTAGTTTTACCTATGATACACGAGTAGCATTAAGTACAGCTACTGAATGCTGCCATTGTACAAGTCAATCCAGGGGTTGCTAATATTTCCAGGTTTATATATTCTATCATTGAATTTTCATAGCAAAAATAAAGTCTGTAGTCAGTCTTATTGTTTCTTTTTATTATTATGATGGCTCTTAAATTAGGTAAATGGATCTGGCAGAAAATCGTCAAATATTATAAATGCAGTTTTTTATTTATTACAGCCGGGTTGTGTATTGTTTCAGTAATTGAACTCAGTTGAGTTCATCTCAAGGCTCTTTACACAGGAAGTAAACAAGTTCAATGCAGTCCAGCCCAGTCCATTCTATTCTAGCATGGTCCACTTCATCGTAACCCAGTTCGCGCCAACTGAGTCCAGATTCACAATGCATATAATGTCAATTTATAAAATCAGTCTAGTTAAGGAAACCATCTATTGGATTGACGAAAAAAACTTCCAGCAAGAACCATGCTCAGGAAGGACGGCCAATTTTCCTTAACGTGTTGGGCGTCTGGGACGACAGGGAAAAGAGACCAACAAAACAGATTAGCTTGATGGGTCGTGATAAAACCCTTTCAAAAACCTTCAGAGTGATAGAAATTTAAGCCTGAAACCCATTTTAATGGCTGGGTTAGTTTTCTTTTAGCTTCAGATCACATATGCAGTACGATGCATCCGTGTCATTTCATCCCGCTTTGCTGAATTATTCTCGCACCATCTTCTGAGAATTTCAACATTTATATCAAAAGAGGTCAAACACAGTATGAAGTTATCCAGTTTGAAGCAAAAATACAAGCCATGGTTTAAATATACAAATAATACAAAATAAATATTGAATTATTAACTATTCAATGAAATAAATACATTTATTAAAAAAAAAAAAATGTAAATGACAACATATTTATTTCTGTGACACTCTGCCTTGTTGGCTAATGCCGTGGTGTGTGAGTTCACTCACCTCCCTGCCACACCTCCTCATCAGCTTCATGTCCCACACCTGTTTGGTCCCAGCTGCAGCTCCTCACTGCTCATCAGCCAGCCAGCATTTAAGCTGCTCTGAGGCCTCAATCTGGGCCAGGCCAGGTTGTCATCGCAGCATGCACCTATATCTACAGTACAGTAGCACTTATTCCCAGATTGGCGGTTTGTTTCCGACTCTGGATTGCTCCTGGTCATGTCTTCTTGTCTTTGCCCCGACCTTCTGCCCGTCCACGAGAATCCTTCTGCCTCTATCATGATTCCACCTAGTCCGTTCGAGATGTGTCTTAAAATGAATTAATTAATTAATGATCTAAAATGCGGTGGAGTGATTCTTTAGCCTAATGAATCAGAGACTAACAGCGACATCATGGACCGTGTTGTCGCTATATTTAGTGAGTTTTCAGACCCAACAGGAAACTTTTTTTTGTCTGCTTGTTAGATGCTAAAGGGCAATTAGCAGCTAGAGACTTTTTTTGGGTATTAATGAAGACTTTCTGATACTCAGACGTAAAAAGCATGCATCATTCTTCACAGCAATCGGCAGCGGTTCCTGCTGTGGCGTCCTGCCCGTCCCAAGGCACTCTCAGACGGCCAGTCTTCATGCAGCAGCCGTTCTCAGCTCCAGCCAGAGCAAGGGATTTTCACCACCGCCAAGGAACTACATCACACACCCGCAAAGCTGCTGGTTGATCCTGCACTGGCTAGCATCAGTGAATGATCATATTCAATAGTTAAATAATTTTTAAAATGGATTCATTGGCCTGCAGTCAGGATAAACGGAGTTAGTAATAGTGGTCGTGGAACGGGATTCTGGGACTCTGTGAGGCTGATGTAGGTGGGTGACGGGCTGTTATTCCATCAAGGTGGTTGGTAGCCTCTCTCAATACGTCTGAGATACTTTTAGTCTTAGATATTTTAAAGTATTCCGGTCTGAAACATTCAGTGCAGGGGTAGGGAACCCTGGTCCTCGAGAGCTTTATGGTAAAGATGTTTCCCTCCTTCACCACACCATGATACAAATAACTGTCATTATCAGACATGTGAAGACCTGAATGATGAAGTGATGACGACCTTTAATTAGAATCGGGTGTGTGGATGCAAGGAAACATATAAAAAGTGCAGGACTTTGACTCTCAAGGACCAGGGTTCCCTACCCCGGATCTAGTGAAAGTCCAAGTCCACCCCAAGTTTTGTTCTTCCTCTTCGTTGATGTTTTTATGGGTTTTCTGTTTTCTTCCGGCTTTCCTGTCCCTCACGACGATCCGCTGAATTCATGTCTGGCCAAACCCACATATAAAACCCTGCCCCCTCATTTGAATATAAAAACATGAAATAAAAAGAGCCATGAAATAAAAGTTGCTATGTAAAATAAGTGTCATGAAATATGTAAACAGGACATTAAAAAATAAGTCACTAATAAAAAATGTACCATTATGAAATAAGTGTCATGAAATAAGTTCTCCTTTAAAAAAGAAAATATGAATATTTATTAATGTATTTATCTATTCATTTAATTTGGAATGAAACGACGTTTCAAAATAAGCAGAATTAAACGACTCCATAGACTATAGTATCTAAAGACTAGTTAAATCAATTTTAAATGGAAATAAATTAATAAAAAAAATGCAATAATATGCGATCCACCATACAGAGAGGAGCATGGTATTCCGGCCTTCAAGTTTGTAGAATATGTCCATTTTATGGTTTCTGAATTTGGAAAAGGGTTTTAATAACTGATTCAATTACTTCATAATGCAAATGTCCTCAGACCAGATTATTTGACACCTGTGCATGATTTCTTGTTGTTTGTGCTTGCATTAAATCCCCTTATAGGAAACACTTCACACACGATTACAGGCCTAAATACTCCTCAAAGAAAGTATTGATATTTGTAGATGACATTCAAGACTTCTGTTTGCTAATACTGTTTCTCTATTTTGTAGACAATATAAATATTTCGTTATTTCACAGGACATAAGGCCGCTTAGCACAAAATAAAGAAAATGTTTCTCTGCTTCAGGCTCAGCTAACAAAAATGTTTCTAAACTTAGTACTAAATCAAATCAAATCAAATCAGATTTATTTATATAGCACATTTCATATGACAAGCATAAACTCAATGTGCTAACACACATAAAAACACATAAAAAGTACAATAAAACACATAAAACACAAAAACATGATAAAAGAGATGATGGAAATTAAAAGATATTAAAATTAAAATTATAGTACTGATTCCAACAAACTAGCTAAAAGCTTGTGAAAAAAGATATGTTTTTAATTTACTTTTAAAAGAGGCCAGTGATGAAGCAGAGCGTAGTTCATGTGGTACAGAGTTCCAGAGTGTGGGACCGTAATGACTGAATGAACCATATGCTGATTGAGAATTTATCCTGGGTATGATTAGGAGATCTTTGTTCAGAGATCTAAGGGATCTTTTCGGTACATATAAACTGAGCATGTCAGAGACATAAGAGGGGGCCAGACCATTAAAACATTTATAAACTATAAGAAGAATTTTAAAATCAATTCTTTGTTTTATTGGGAGCCAGTGGAGTTTTGATAAAATAGGAGTGATATGGTCAGATTTCTTGGTTCTGGTCAGTACTCTAGCGGCCGCATTCTGGATGAGCTGTAGCTTATTGAGTGACTGCTTTGGCAGTCCAGCGAATAGCGCGTTACAATAGTCCAGTCTACTAGAAATAAAAGCATGCACTAGTTTCTCGGAATCAGACTGAGATAAAAAACATCTAACCTTTGCAATATTTCTCAAATGATAAAATGCAGTCTTAGAAATATTACAGATGTGTCTGTGGAAACTCAGGTCAGCATCTAAGTGCACACCCAAGTTTTTGACATTTTCACATGGGTTAACAGGTAGAGATGTTAGATGAGGTTGAATTTTCTGCCTCAGGGCTTTGGGACCAACTAACAGAATCTCGGTCTTGTCCTGGTTAAGCCGGAGAAAATTTTTACCCATCCAAGAACTGATGTTTGTAATACACTGGATGAGGTTGTTTACTGGGTCAAGGTTGTTGGCCGAAACAGAAATATATAACTGTGTGTCATCTGCATATGATTGGTAGGAGACATTATGTCTTTGAATTATGGATCCAAGAGGCAGCATGTATATATTAAATAAAAGAGGACCTAAAATTGACCCCTGAGGGACACCATATGGAATGCTCATCTTATCCGACTCATGACTACCAACAGACACAGAGAAAGATCTTCCAGTAAGATAAGATAAAAACCAGTTAAGAGCTATACCCTTAAGGCCTAAATAGTGTTCTAAACGGTGTAAAAGAATTTTATGGTCCACAGTATCAAAAGCTGCGCTAAGATCAAGAAGTACTAAAATAGAGACTCGTTGGGTATCTGTGCTAATTTTAAGATCATTTACCACTCTGACTAAGGCAGTTTCAGTGCTGTGATTCACTCTAAAACCAGACTGGTTAACATCAAACAGATTGTTGCTTGACAGATGCAAATACAACTGTTTGTAGACAACCTTTTCGAGAATCTTCCCTAAAAATGGTAGATTTGATATGGGTCTGTAGTTGTTCAAGTCCAGTGGATCTAAATTATTCTTTTTTAACAGTGGCCTTACAACAGCATGTTTCAGACATGAGGGGAAAATTCCGGAGAGTAGGGAGGCATTAACAATGTCAAGAACATCCTCCACCAGACAGCTAAAGACACTTTTAAACATTTTTGTAGGCATCACATCAAGAGCACATGTTGAGGAGCTGAGTTGATGCACTACATCTTGTAGTTCACAGGATTGGATTGAGGTGAAGCTGGAAAGAGTGTCGGCAATATGACGTTGATCAAGAGGGAGATGATTGCCATACCCACCAGTAGAGGAAGCCACAATTTTATCTCTAATGTTGAAGATTTTTGTTGTGAAATATGCAGCAAATTCATTGCATTTCACAGAAGAGTGAAGATCTGTGGGGATTTGTCTAGGTGGATTAATCAGCCTATTAATTGTAGCAAACAGCACTTGAGAATTGTTAGCATTTTCAGTAATCATTTGAGAAAAATATTGCTGTCTAGATTTCTTAATTTCTTTGTTGTAATTATTGAGAATTTCTTTATACATATGATAATGAACTTGCAGTCTGGTCTTACGCCATTTGCGCTCAAATTTGCGGCAGGTTCTTTTTAATGCCTTCACTCCTTCCATATTCCTCCAGGGTGTTTTAGCTTTACCATTAACCAATTTAGTTCTCACAGGTGCAACATCATCCATAATTTGTATCACTGAAGTGTGGAAATGATCAACTAAGTTATCGACTACATTGTCACACAAAGACAGAGAAGACAGGTCACAGTCTTTTTTAAACTTAATACACTTGGTGTCATTGTATCTAGTAATGAATTTGTTAGATGTTTCGGCACAAATGACCACCAGGGGTCTATTACTAAGCCTCACTTTTTTTGTAATACAATTAATTGTGTAATTATTCCATTAATCCTCTAGGATTAGGTGAAGTCATCTGTGCAGGCAGACAATGGATCAGAGGCAGCCTCCACCAGACTTCATGAGCAGCAAACATTTGCTGTGTCTCGTACTAGCCAGATGAATCATTAGTTGGCCAGATATGGAGCAATAGGACTGTCTAAGACATTGGGTTGTTGCTAAATATGGATGGGGGGGGGGGGGGGGGGGGGGGCTTTAATAAATGGAATGAATTAAAGCTGTATAGCATAAGACATAAGAATAGCATAAGAAAGAGCTCTTTAGATGTAGGCTTGACATTTTGTAAACTTTCATATAGGAATTTTCAAACCAAAGAACCAGTGATCTCTCCATCCCGTGTTGCTGTCTTGTTTATTTATCTTTATTCCACCAACTCGAAGTATTTAATCACTTTTCTAAGCAAACGGACGCTTTTTACACCAGGGGTCTACCCGTGCCGAGTAGACACTTTTCTGTAACTACTCTGCCGAGGTTCTAAGTGGGCTGATTCGGGCTGTATCTGACGTCACCACACTACATGCCACCGATTGGTCAGGGGGGTGGCCAGTCAGACGTCTGAGTCAGGATGTGGACATCAGTTGAAGAGCAACTCTGACGGCGGCTTCTTGTTCATTTTATTCGACAGGCAATGGCAGTGCAAAAGTCTGATTGTGATCCAACTATGAGGTGCAGATGTTCATAAACCTGATAGCTGAGGAGAGAATTCAAAGGGATCTACATAGGATGATAGGGAACGAAAAGATCTACCAGGAGGATCTTTCTCAGTCAATAGCTGCTTATGGAAACCTTTTCAGCAGCGCCAATACATTGAAATTAAAAAGCCTGGCCGCTTGAAGCCTTCTCCCAGTCTCATTTTTTAACTTGATATTAAACACACGCCAAGCAGCACATATACTATCTCCTCCATGTTCTCCATCTTTTTTTTTGATTGTGTCACACAATGAAGTACTTCACAGCAGGTTTGCTCCAACCCCCTCTTTGATTTAGCTTTTCATTTTCATGGTTTGTAATTTATGATTTAACAAATTTTAGAGAGTTTTTAAAGTTTTGTCGTGATTTGACATTATTTGATTGGCCCAACACCACCAGATTGCCAAAACTATTCGCTCACCCATCCTGTATTTATTTTTGCACAGGTAATTGGCACAAAATGCAAACATAAATCAGTGTTAATGGCATTATAAAACAAAGTTGAAGCTCTTGAAATATTTCAAAGAAGGTTTAAAAAAAGATTAAAAAAATAAAAACTTCTATAAAACTGCCATGATATATTTTCCTTTAGAAAATGGACCTGTGAAAATAACTAATAACATATTAGAACCTTTTCAACCATTTAGAATACAAAACCTTTTTTTTCCAGAATAGTGGAACTACCTAATTCCTTTTTGGACAATTATTTTCTGTACATATATCATTTTAAATTTTGTGAAACTAAAGTTATTGTCAGACTTGTACTGTTCATTTATACAAAAGTAACCATGCATAAACATGCATGAACCGGGGCCTCCTATGATGCCTTTCCTGCTTATAGTCTAGACGGGATGTCCCAAAAAGTGAATGTAAGGAGCATTTATGGGTACAAGTCGGGAACCGGCCTACTTTACATATTTCAAGGGTGCTGAATCCAAAAAAACCGGTACCCGAGCAAAATTTTGAGTTTTTGACCTTCTAATTTGCATATCAAAATGGCCGCCAAACTGCCTGTCTTGTTCAGTCGTTGGACCATTTTCCCCAAGTTTTTTTGTAAGTAGGCATTCAAAGATGATGAATTAAGTGTCTAGATCTATAGTCTAGGGTCAGAGCAAGGATATAGTGGAGGCTCAGAGCCTTTTTTATGTATATATATGCAAAATACCAACTTTTAAGGTGAAATTAAGCACTATTTTTATAATTTTTTAAGGCCGACATAAATATTCAGTCAATATCAATCTTAAATGTTCCCAGTGTATATATGATATGTGATGTATTCCATATTACATAATAACTAAGAAAAACACCATTGCAAGTTGTCTGAGAATTCATTTTTTTATGCAAACAAAGCATAATGCTCTTAATTCAAACATCGAAAAACCCAAGTGAATAGGGAAAAAAAAAACATGAAACTTCCCTTGAACAGTTCTACAGATCACATCTTGTTTCTGTATATTTCTTTCATGTTTCTAGCTGAATTGCTTTGCTTTCATCTGTCTTCTTCTGTAAGTTCCATAGGTCACTTCCATCCATCCATCCATTGTCCACCGCATTATCCGAATCCGGGTCGCGGGGGCAGCAGTCGAAGCAGGGATCCCCAGACTTCCCTCTCCCCGGACACCTCCTCCAGCTCTTCCGGGGGGACTCCAAGGCGTTCCCAGGCCAGCCGAGTGACGTAGTCACTCCAGCGTGTCCTGGGTCTTCCTCGGGGCCTCCTCCCGGTGGGACATGCCCGGAACACCTCACGAGGGAGGCGTCCAGGGGGCATCCTATACAGGTGCCCGAGCCACCTCAGCTGGCTCCTCTCGATGTGGAGGAGCAGCGGCTCTACTCCGAGCTCCTCCCGGGTGACCGAACTCCTCACCCTATCTCTAAGGCAGCGCCCCGCCACCCTGCGGAGGAAACTCATTTCGGCCGCTTGTATCCGGGATCCCGTTCTTTCGGTCATGACCCAGAGTTCATGACCATAGGTGAGGGTGGGAATGTAGATCGACCGGTAAACCGAGAGCTTTGCCTTTCGGCTCAGCTCCCTCTTCACCACGACGGACCGATACAATGACCGCATTACTGCGGCCGCCGCACCGATCCGCCTGTCGATCTCGCGCTCCGTTCTCCCCTCACTCGTGAACAAGACCCCAAGATACTTAAACTCCTCCACCTGAGGCAGGAACTCTCCCCCGACCTGGAGGGTGCAAGCCACCTTTTTCCGGTCGAGAACCATGGCCTCAGACTTAGAGGTGCTGATTCTCATCCCAGCTGCTTCACACTCGGCTGCAAACCGCCCCAGTGCATGCTGAAGGTCCTGGCTCGAGGGAGCCAACAAGACCACATCATCTGCAAAAAGCAGAGATGAAATCAAGTGGCTCCCGAACCGTACCCCCTCCGGCACTTGGCTGCGCCTAGAAATTCTGTCCATAAAAATAATGAACACAACCGGTGACAAAGGGCAGCCCTGCCGGAGTCCAACACGCACCGGGAACAGGTCTGACTTACTGCCGGCAATGCGAACCAAACTCCTGCTCCGGTCATACAGGGACCGTACAGCCCTCAGCAGAGGGCCTCCGACCCCATACTCTCGGAGCACCCCCCACAGGATGCCACGTGGGACACGGTCGAAAGCCTTCTCCAAGTCCACAAAACACATGTGGACTGGTTGGGCAAACTCCCATGCGCCCTCGAGCACCCTGCGGAGGGTGTAGAGCTGGTCCAGCGTTCCACGGCCAGGGCGAAAACCGCATTGTTCCTCTTGAATCCGAGGTTCGACTATCGGCCGAATTCTCCTCTCCAGCACCCTGGAATAGACTTTCCCCGGGAGGCTGAGGAGTGTGATTCCCCGGTAGTTGGAACACACCCTCCGGTCCCCCTTTTTGAAGAGAGGGACCACCACCCCGGTCTGCCAGTCCAGAGGCACTGTCCCCGACTGCCACGCGATGCTGCAGAGGCGTGTCAGCCACGACAGCCCCGCAACATCCAGAGACTTGAGGTACTCAGGGCGGATCTCATCCATCCCCGGTGCCTTGCCACTGAGGAGCTTCCGAACTACCTCAGTGACTTCAGCTTGGGTAATGAATGAATCAACCTCTGAATCCTCAGCCTCTGCTTCCTCGACGGAAGGCGTGTCAGCGGGATTGAGGAGATCCTCGAAGTATTCCTTCCACCGCCCGACGATGTCCCCAGTCGAGGTCAACAGCTCCCCTCCTCCACTGTAAACAGTGTTGGCGGAGCACTGCTTCCCCCTCCTGAGGCGCCGGATGGTTTGCCAGAATTTCCTCGAGGCCGACCGGTGGTAGTCCTCCATGGCCTCCCCGAACTTTTCCCAGACCCGAGTTTTTGCTTCCGCGACCGCCCGGGCTGCAGTCCGCTTGGCCTGCCGGTACCCGTCAGCTGCCTCGGGAGTCCGCCGAGCTAGCCTGGCTCGGTAGGACTCCTTCTTCAGCTTCTTCAGCTATCTCTAGTCGATACCTCTCAGCCTCCCGCACAAGCTCAGGCTCCTTCCCCCCCAGCGAGGTGACATTCCATGTCCCTAAAGCCAGAGTCGTTGTCCGGGGATTGGGTCGCCGGGGCCCCCGCCCACGGCTGCCACCCAAATCACACGGCACCTTCCCCTTATGAACCCTCCCGCGGGTGGTGGGCCTACGGGAGGAGGGGCCCACGTCGCTCGTTCGGGCTGCGCCCGGCCGGGTCCCGTGGGCCAAGACCCGGCCACCAGACGCTCGCCTGCGAGCCCCGACCCCAGGCCTGGCTCCAGGGTGGGGCCCCGGTAACGCCAGTCCGGGCGACGTAAACTTCCTTGCTCTCTTCTTCTTCATAAGGGGCTTTGAACCGCTCTTTGTCTGACCCGTCACCTAGGACCTGTTTGCCTTGGGAGACCCTACCAGGGGCATTAAGCCCCGGACAACATAGCTCCTAGGATCATTCGGGTGCTCAAACCCCTCCACCACGGTAAGGTGGCGGTTCAAGGAGGAGCCATAGGTCACTTGTTTTGGTAAATTGTTTTTATACCTTTCTAGTTTGCTTGTGTGCCATTTGTCCTTGGAATTTAATTTTGATTAGTATTTCTTTCTGCAGACCTTTTCCAAGTTCTTTGCTTACCCATTGCCTTGGTATGCTTGAGGACTACAACTCCACATTTAAACAAGGACATTGGTCATCACTCTGACATGTACACATTGCAGTGCATAACAGCCCCGATTTTTGGCATTTGCACTGGCGTGTTGTGCATTGTTTTTTACAGGCACACCTGATCATTTCCAGGCAACTTTCAGGTATTGGGTTCTGTGACATAAGAATGGGCTGTAGTCCTGAATCACCATCTTTCCATCCCATGTCCAAGGGTGAATGAAGCTCAGGTGTGGCATAGTGAGCATTTCTCCAAACCATTGCCTGGTAGTGTACTCTCAGCAGATGGAAGTGGAGCGCATCGCTTGTAGGCAGCATTGCTTCTGGTTTACCTGTCCTGGAGAAAAGTATATGCCTTGCTGCATCAACATAGTCTGTTTTATGCACATCATATATTCTGCAGACGAAAGCCTCTGAAGATCTTTGACATTTTTTGTCTAAAAAAATCAGAAAACAGGAAACTTACCAAAGCGTGTGAAACTGTTACGATCCTCTTTGCTGTCACCTCAGGCAAAAGGTCCTCAGCGATGGGACTGACCATGCTATGTACTGATCTAAATATTCAACTTGGTACGTTTCATGGTGGTCTCTTTTTGAATATTTTTCCCAATTCACCTGGGTTTTTCCCGTCTTAGAATTTAGAGAACAAATGCTTATTTTGCAAAAAAAAAAAAAAAAAAACATGAAATCCCAGACAACTTGCAATGGATTTTTTTTCTTTGTTATCATATAATATGGTGTACATCATATGTCATATCAACAGGGAAAATTTCAGAGTAACTTTTATTTAATATTTATGTCGGCCTTAAAAAATGACACAAATAATGCTTAATTTCACCTTAAAAGTTGGTATTTTGCATATATATATACATAAAAAAGCACTGAGCCTCCACTATATCCTTGTTTGACCCTTGACTATAGATCTAGAAACTTAATTTCCTCATCTTGATTGCCTACTTACAAAAAAAAATAGGAGGAAATGGTCCAATAACTGTGCAAGATGGGCAATTTGGCGGCCATTTTAATATGCAAATTAGAAGGTCAAAAACTCAAAATTTCACTCGGGTACCGGTTTTTTTGGACTCAGCACCCTTGAAATATGTAAGGTAGGCCGGTTCCCGACTTGTACCCATAAATGCTCCTTACTTCTTATAAAAGGCCTTTTTTCTGAAATCCGTCTAGACTATTATACAGCTAGACAGAAGTAAGACATATATTCTCTGATGTCCAAATGAACAGACAAAAGGAAAAAAAAATATATATTACCTGACATATCTTCTATTGCATCAATAAATAAAAGTAGAAGAATGGACCAGCCTTGTGTTTAGTCTCTGTTTAGTAAAGTTATTTCACTGGTATTTCTGTGTCAAAGCAGTAATTCGGTTTTTAATGAAGAACTTAACTGCTTTCCAGCCTCTGGTTCTTTCTGGTTCTGGAGCTTGAGGTTCTACAGCAGTGCAGTCCTCACAGTCTTTCTTACCAGGTACTTGGTGCGTCACAATGGATTTTCTTAAATGTTTTTCCACTGCAGCACACTCTTCTGGACTCCAGCTTCTTTTGACAGTCTGTTTTACTATGGTAAAGAGAGACACGTTTCAGAACTTAGAATCTCACTCATGCCCCTCTATTATAGAAACAATGGAGAGCAGCAGATGAGTTTGTTGCTCTCCAAATTTTTGTGATGATGTACTTTATTATCAAGAAGTGGTGTAGGGATCCTTGAAAATTAAAGGAAAAATAGAAAAACTCGTAAGCGCACCTCTTCTTTGGGTGTCTTCCACTCGTTTTTTCTGCCTGATGTGGATGAACATTCTTGAAGGGGTGTCCCTATGACCTCAACTTCCAAGTCCCGTACATCTGAAGTGTTTGCATACAAGTGTGACGCAAGGTCTTTATCATCAATCAAAATATAATAACAGAGGAACTCATATTGAGCAGATTTACTTTTGAATTTGACTGTGTAAATACCTTCTTGCAGGGATGTCACAATGTCCTCATCCAACTCTTCTGCTTCTGACATTTCTTCACCTTGGTACAGAAAATATTAAAACATCTTTTGATGCCCAACATGGTCTACAATTTTTTATTTTGATCAAAACAATACATATATACTTGGGGTGCAACGGTTCAGGTAGCCCACGGTTCGGTTTCGGTTTTGGTTTTTGGGCCACGGTTTCGGTTCGATTTCGGTTTGTGTTATGTGCATGAAGAAAGCTTTTTTTCCTGTTTATTTCTCTTGTCACTTTTCAAAATGTAAATTACTATAATTCTTTATAGTCAACAGCCTCTTAATTTTGACAACTCAGTACAGTAAGTACAGTATACTGTCAAGGTTTGACATTCCCCCCAGCTTTCAGTTTCTGTTTTGCCCCGCCTGTGTCCCATCTGCCCTGATTGTGTCTGCACCTGTGTCTCGTCATGTCTCGTTATCCCCTGTGTATATCTGGTCTTGTCATTCCCTTGTTCCCTGTCGGACCGTACTGTTTGTTCCCCATGTTTGCTGCCACGTTTTGCTCCTCAAGTTTTTTGATCCCTTTTTAATTTGTCTTGATCCTGCCCAGCAGCGCCTTGTTTTTGCCTTTTTTTTTGGAAATAAATCCTGTTTTTTGCCAACTCGGGCCTCCCGCCTCCTGCTCTCCCTGCGTTTGGGTCCACACCTTATACCCCCAGACGTGACAGAACGGTCCGACCAAATATGGAACCAGCGAGAGAGTGGGTGTCCCTCTGGATTTCCCTCTGGGACAACAGGAGGTTGCTGGAGGAGAAGTCACCCTTCTGGGGAACACGCCTGGCTCGGGGAGGGCCCCGGAGCATCCAGGCTCTGGAGCGACGGCGTCGACGTCAGCCTCAGCTAGCCGCTGTCCCGGACGCATCAGCCCCTGCTCCGGTTATGGTCCCGGATCCCCCGCAGCCAGAGCCACGGACCCGGGTACCCCCTCAGCCAGAGCCACGGACCCGGGTACCCCCGCAGCCAGCGCCCCGGACCTGGGTATCCCCGCAGCCAGCGCCCCGGACCCGGGCACCCCCGCAGCCAGTGCCTCGGACCCGAGTACTCCCGCAGCCAGCGCCTCGGACCCGGGTACCCCCGGAGCCAGCGCCTCGGACCCGGGTACCCCCGCAGCCAAGCCAAGCCCCTGAGCCAAGCCAAGTCGCCAAGCCCCCGAGCCAAGCCAAGTCGCCAAGCCCCCGAGCCAAGCCAAGTCCCCGAGCCAAGTCAAGTCCCCGAGCCAAGTCAAGTCCCCATCACGCCAAGAGTCCCCGTCATGCCAAGTCAAGAGTCCCCGTCACGCCAAGAGTCCCCGTCACGCCAGCCAAGCCCCACGCCAAGACCCACGCCAAGACCCACGCCAAGACCCACGCCAAGACCCAGGCTTAGGCCTCAGGGACGTCCCCCCGAGCTGTCTTGCCGGTCTGCCCGGCCTCAGGGACGTCCCCCCGAGCGTTCTCGCCAGTCTGCTCGCGCTCAGGGACGTCCCCCCGAGCGTTCTCGCCAGTCTGCTCGCGCTCAGGGACGTCCCCCCGAGCGTTCTCGCCGGTCTGCCCGGCCTCGTGGGCGACCCCCGAAGCTGTCTCGCCGGTCTGCCCAGTCCCCAGGACGGCCCACGGAACGTTGGCCGTGTGTTGGCCTGGTAATAAATCCTGTTGGTTTGGAAATAAATCCTGTTTTTTGCCAACTCCTGCCTCCCGCCTCCTGCTCTCCCTGCGTTTGGGTCCAGACCTTACCCCCAGAAGCGGCGCGTGTCCAATCACTGGCCAGGCGCTGATGACGTCACTGCATCCTGGTGAACCAAAAGCACTTTCCTTCCTTCAGCGCTCTCTCTTCACCTCTTTGCCGCTTCGCTCTACAGCTCTTGGCTTCTTGCCAAAAGCCCATCAGGATCACGTCTCCTCCCCTCCCCGGATCCGGGGGGGGGGATTCTATTTTTTTTACCGCAAACAGGCACAAATGTGGTTTTTCATCCACTACAATTTTCTTCATTGTGCAATTTGGTGATTTGTGATTGTCATTGACCAATCGTCCAAGTGATCCATCTTCTTTAGAGGCATCGATGCTAAAAAAAGAATGATACGCTGTATTTAAATACCTGTTTTTCAAAACTGCTCTCTCACCTAATTTACCTTTATAAAGTGTAAATGACCTTCATAAGAAATGGAACATGTGATCAGTGAAGATTATGAGACAAATAAAGCTCTTCTTAGACATACTTTCCTTCCAACATTTGCCAAACATTTGTTAGTTTTTTTCTTTTTAAATTCAAATAGCAAAATAAGTAAGTATCAAGTATTGTGTTTCAGAATAATTTTCTTTGCACTGTATGAAAAACAATCTTTCAATGCTTACCAGAACTGTTGATCTTTCCATTCAAAGTCAAATAAAAACGTTGTGTCTCCCTGAGAGTACCTTCTTGATTGGCATTCTTCTTGTGAAATGAGTTCACCTCTGTACTCCAACACAAAATCTCCTAGTTCGATGGGCTCAGTGGCAAATACTCCCCTTCCTTACAAAGCCATTTAAGATACACATTTCATCAAGAGAATATTTTTACCACAACTGTGAGCAAATTAAATTAAAATATCATTTTGTGTTTATCGGTGCAGTACCATCGGTTTTCCTGTAGGGGGCTCTATAGAGCACACACACTTCACAAAAAAAAAAAACAGGAGTACCATTAGGGAAGGCCTCTGAGCTGTTTTTGAAAGGAATTAAATGTGGGGCCCTGGGTTTTGGGCCCCGCAACAGAGTTGGGCCCCACACTGTGGGTGGAATCCTTGCTCTTGGGCCTCCCGATGTAGCAAATGCAAGTGTGCACACACACACACACACACACACACACAGTGACTGGTGCAGACTGTGAAGCAAAAATAATAATCAAATCAGTCATCTAGTAACCCTGAGGATGTGCAACTATGCAGAAAAAATAAGATCAGCTCACATTTACTGTTTATGTGTGGTTTTCCCTCTTCATGATGAGAAACAGTATTTGACTAACATCATTAATGCCAGCAAGAAGCAAACAACACTGTTATCCTTCCAAGGACGGTGCATCCGATGTTAGCCTGTGCTCATCAAAAATATACTTTTCATCTGTGGATTTGTCATGAACAGTTGATACTGATCCACCTTTTAACATGAGTTCAGTTGCCAATCCACCTTTGTGTTGCCCCAGATTAGTGAAGCCAACAATATGGGGGGTCTTCAGAATTGTTGGGCCCTGTACAGCCAAGCCACTGCTCTCTTAATAAGTCAATTCAGCCATGGAACATTATTAGGGCCCGAAGGCCCTATTGTATCTGTAGGAATTTTTCTCGTTCTGTTTTTTTTTTTTTCCTTCTTCCGAAGAAATGAGGGCCTTTTTGCCCCCCTAAACGTCCCCAAACGTCACCAAATTTTGCAAGCAAGCCAGGCCTGGCGAAAAATGTTATATTTAATGGTTTGCATTAATGGGCGTGGCCTAATGGCTCAACAGCGCCCCCTAGCGTGATCTGACAGGGTATTTTCATCTGTCAAATCATCCTACCTGCCAATATCTATGTGGAAGCGTGATTTGACGGGTTCTTTTTCTTCCGCCGAAGCATCGTACACATAGATCTATGTGGAAGCACATTCTGACTTCCTGCTGTCAAATCGTCTATTTGCATAAAAAAGCCTTTAAAAAAAAAAGAAAATTAGATAAAAGAAACGTGGATCGTACAGTAGTATTTTCTGCCGAGGTAGGACACCTCGGCAGAGAAGTATATCATTTCATCCTACTGGTAGGACGATTCGTGGAGGTAGGACAACTCGGCAGAACACCGGCTTGGGTGTACATGGATCTATAAATTTGATATGTGATGGCATTAAAAGTATGACATTAATCTGGCTTCATTTCACCACCTCACCGCCTGCGTCGCCAGTTCCCCATATCTTCAAAATGCTTGTGCGCTAGGGTCAGGGTTGGCGTAAAGATACGCACATTTTTCCCTTAGTTTTTTTTTTTAAATCCCAACCTTTGCGTAGAAGGTGGCGTGCACATCTTTCAAGCCCTGTTTTGTGCGCACGCAAGCTTTATAAATGAGGCCCCTGATGTGTAGAAACTGGACCAAAATCTGAATAGCTCGGTTTCTACCATTTGTCCTGACCGGTACAGCATTCTCAACTCAGACAAGATGTTTTTATGGCCTGGAAAGCACCAGATGTCAAACTTTTAATGGTCAAACCATATAAAAATGTTGTTGTTTTTGTTTGTTTTTTTGTTTTAGGGGGGCTGAATAAAATGTCCCCTTTAAATGCTGTGTGTAGAAGTTGACCCTCACAATGTACTTCGGCAGTCTGAGATGTAATAGGAATGTGTATTTTTTTATGTCAGTCTGTTTTCCAAGCAAAATTTAAAAACTGGTGACTTTATTTCTCTTTATTTATTTCTCACTGGTAAAAGTATAGACCTTTTGTACTATGGCCTCTGATTACTGTTGCAAGTGTTTCTTCTTTTTCAGCCTTTTTTTTTCTTTTAGTTGGTTACCAATCTTTGGGTGTTTTGTTCCATCTCTGTAAGGTCTCATAATGAGATTTTCCATTTCCTGTAGTAATTATTTTCCACATGGAGCCATAATCTTGAAATGAAAAGACTCAGCTCATAGGTTGAAAACTAAGACTTGGCAGGCAGCTGTTTCCTGAAGTTTCAGATTCAATAACCAAAAGGGACCGATATCCATTCAGCCTCTTTGCCCTACCTTTCTATCTCAGGCATAGTGTACTACCATGTGTAGTAGGTGGATCTTTTTTAAGGGGTATCACCTGGAGTAATAGTCCATTTTCCATTTAAAGACTTCAACCCCTAACCCTTGAAGCATCATTCTGAGGGTCCAATACCCATTTGAGTAAATGGCATATATATAGCATGCTGTTAACCTTGTCTACGTTCTGCAAAACCATTTACAGTGTGTTTCTGATTCACACACTCATATAACACTTCTTATTTCACAAAATGCTTCAGATATACAGTACTGTATGCAGCACTTTGTTTCCACAGAGACTCATTGACTTGCCCAAGGGCATGTGTTCAGTGGCATTTTATAAACAGGTTATAATATATGCATTATATGAGCACATGATTTCTGACTAATGTCAGAGTGATCTCTTTGTCAACGTAGAAATCATGCATTTTTTAGATGTACCTTCCCCTCTCTGGAAACTTAGGGGATATATTTTAGCCCCATGTGCAATGCATAACTCAACTTAAGCAAGTACCTTTTTTTCTTAACAAACAGTTACCAAAAACAGACCGTGTTTCGGTTCTTCGTTTGGCTTCACAGCCCTTAGAGATGGGGTGAGGAGTTCGGTCTCTCGGGAGGAGCTCGGAGTCGAGCCCCTGCTTCTTCACATTGAGAGGAGTCAGCTGAGGGGCTTGGGCATCTGTACCGGATGCCTCCTGGAACGCCTCCCTAGGGAGGTGTTCCAGGCATGTCCCTCCGGGAGGAGACCCCGGGGAAGACCCAGGACACGCTGGAGAGACTTTGTCTCTCGGCTGGCCTGGGAACGTCTCGGACTCCCCTCGGAAGAGCTGGATGAAGTGTCTGGGGTGAAGGAAGTCTGGGCATCTCTGCTGAAACTGCTGCCCCCGCGACCCGGGAACGGATAAGCGGAAGAAAATGGATGGATGGATGGATGGATGGATGGATGGATGGATGGATGGATGGATGGATGGATGGATATTTGACTAATGCAGAAGCTCAGAAAATAATACCCGGCTCTAGAGAAATCCCATGACTTTATTAACATTCGCCAAATACAGTGAAATGTGGATATTTTTACATGAAAAGTGACTTATCAAAGAAGTTTCTAATAAAATAAATAAAGTTATTATTTAAAAGAGTCAAATGAATAAAATAAGAGTATAATATTTTTATTAGGAGAGTCAAATTAGTGCGTTAATTGCGATTAATTATGTAGGCATATTTAGCGTGTTATGTTTTTTAATTGCTTAATCTATTTTTTAATCTCTAAATTTACTTTTTCTGTTCGTGAGTTGCCTTTATTATGAAATCTGTGCCTGTGCATTGGGCTTCTTGTGCTTGAGTTGTGGGCAGAAAACAATGGTGAGTCACACCTTGAAGTGGACGTTGATTGGCTGTCCCTGTTTTTGGTTGTGTTTAGCAAATGCTGGTAGGCTCTCATTGTAGCTCGACAGACATGGGGAGGAACGGTGAGTAGCAGAGAAGAGAAGTGAAAATGGAGGAGCCTTTGAAAGATGTCTGTTCAGTGAATGGGGAATTTACATTTCTAAAACGCCCCAACGGCACCATTGATAAAGGTAGAGTGATATGTGTTCTTTGTGTCAAGGAATTTGCTCATCACCGAAGCAGCTCAAGTTTAGCCACATAAACGTAAAGCACCCGGTCGCGAGCGCAGCCACAACTAACGTTAGCAGCAACGATGTTAGCAATTTATCGAGCCACAGCAACGCTCTTCCCCAAACTAAATTCGAGGAGAGCATCCCGCCCATGAGCACGTGCAGCCGAGAGGCTGGCGAATGTTCTTGCCAAGTGGATGTAAATGGCTAGGACTGCATTAAGCATCTTTTTTTAAATGTATCAATCTTTTGATCCGCCACAACAATGTCATGAATTTCCCTCATTTCAAGTTGAGGGATTTTCTCAGCAATTTTTAGGTGGGATTAAAAAAGCGATGAATTAGATTGATTGATTCATTAATTGCATATCTTAATTAATTCATCTCCAATTTTTTTTAATCGCTTGAGAGCACTAATTTTCATCTGAAAAAATGTGGAGTACTACTTATAAGTAGCAATACCTCCATATTTTTAGTTTAAAATTGCACTTAATAGGTTCACATTTATATGCTTTCACCATCAGCCAACTTCGAGGACAAGATTGCATCACAACAACCCCAGCATTAGAAATTCAAGCCTTGTTCGGACATAATCCCAAAGAACATCAACCGTGTTGTGGTTGGGCTTGATAAATCTGTATACTTCAGAAGGAAGGCTGAAGAGGATATGGCCAGCGCTGCACTATTGATTTTCTGATTCCAACAGAGCAAAAGCAGTCAAAGGGAGTCCTTTTACCTTTTCAGATGTCATGTAAACAGAGTACTTTTCCTCATAAAGTTTGTCCTTTCCTTCTTAAAAGGGTAATGCCCTGGGGAGCGTACCTATAGCAGTGATGAGTTTAACCACCTGGCACCATCATGAGAACAATTAACTCCTTTCCCATCTCTGTAAGGAGACACAAGGGAAAAGCTTGTTCTTTGGACACATACCGTGGGCTTTGTTCTAAGTGCTGCTTTGTGTGCCAGCATATCCAGTTTCTCTCCTGCTCTGCAGCCGTATGTGTAATGCGTCTGGCAATGTTAACAAGAGGGCTCCAGATTTCTATCCACCCCACTAAAGTGGCTTTCAAACTTTTCTGGGAGCCCTTTTGTTTTCTGTCGGACGGTAATTTAATGGATTACTGTGCAGGTTTATCCTATTTTCTGGCTACTAGTAACCTGTTATAGTCTTTTATTCACCTTACTACACATTAAACAGGCCGTAGAGGACTTTGGAAGCGTAAACTGGACAACATTTCGGTGTAAGCTTATTTACAATGATTTCCTGACCCAGTTTAATCTTGCTGTGAGTCATCTTTGGGTCGCTACCCAGGGCTTTCTAGCATGTTAATTTTGCATGTGGCAGATGAGTAGAGCCAACTGCCCGTGGTACATAAATTATTATTTAATGTAATACACAGGTGATGACACTTGTCATCATCAAACAACACTCGGGCTTCCAGATGCCCTGCAGGAGCATCATTTAGAAGGAAATAAAGAAAATGTACAGAAAGATGGACATCAGCCATTTACTGCTTGATGAAGTACCACAAATGTGTCCAAGCATTCACACACCTAATCTCTCTGCAGTGTAAGCTTGGCTGGCCACATTTCTTCTCCGTATGGCATCTCCCCATAATCATCTTATGCTCTTAGACTCTCTCTCATACAAATAAAAATGTGCGTTCAGAGTGGTCTGGATGATAGGAGAACCACAACTGATGGGAAGACAAAATGAGCGAGAGAGAATGAGCTTAGTCTTCCAGGCCATCTCTGCTGAGACAAAGAAAACTCAGAGAGTGAAAATCATCTTATCAGAGTGATAGCAGACAAATAAAGGGAGACCGTCAAGAAATTGTCCCGTTGGTATTCTATCCATGACTTGCTGTATGTTGTCAAAATAAAACTGAGGGAATGCAAGCAGAGGCTCGAACAGTTTGAGCCATAAAGACAGTAGGAGCTGTTGATCTTTTTTAGCCTGCTTGCTTTATGCCACTGCAGTACATCTCCTCTGAAATGGTTGTTTGAAATCAGCTTTATAGAGTAGAAGGCACTGCCAAGCTCTGTGTCCAGGCATGCCTGTCAGATCCAGTAAGAGAAGACTTCACAGATGAATTGTGATTGCTTACATAGACAGCTACACACCAAACATTAATCACAGGCAATGGTTTCTTTCTAGAAGTAAAAAAAAAGAAAAGAAATAGGATCAGAGATGGGTGAAGATCCCGAGTGAAAGACAGAGGGCAAGAAAGAATGTGAATAAAAAACAAACTGTATGTGACACCTGGGGAAAATGATGATGCTTCTTCCGGTATGTAGTTTAGGATGAAAGAACTCTTTATTTTACCTTGTCAAAAAACAAAAAAAGAGCACAGCGGTGAGATTGAGTGCATTCGAAGGGGGGGGGGGGGGGGTTGCTTGCAAAACACTGCTCCACTGAAACCTCTTTGGGATACCAGGGAGTATCATAAGTAGCACTGACGGGGAGTGTTTGCGAAACTGCCTGTTGATCAATGTAAACCCCACACCTGCTCGTGACTGGCGCTGTTCCCCACTGCTTTATATCCACATTAGCATATTGTTTAACACATGCTGAATATATGCACCATAATGGGCTGTAATATATCTTAGTGTATTGATTATGTGCTCCGTGGTGAGACAGAGGAACATGCTTACTGAGTATGGAAAACTCATCTGCATTAATTTATCCCCACATCTATTTTACTGATTAACACTGAAGGAACTAATAGATTAGATTAAATTAGACTTGCACTGACATAAAAATAAAAAATAAAAAACTCAGGAGATGAAGGGGAAAATAAGCAGGCATGCCATGGAAACCTTTGGATGACAAATTTGCATGCCTTACCACTTTTCTTTGTTTGATATAGACTTTTGCTTTTTTTTTTTGTTGGTGTCATTGAACTTCATGGCAGAAGTGATTTGTAATTAATGTTGGTTTCTATATTCCTGAACCATGAAGAGACGAATCGATAGCTCTGCCTGTGGCCAACTTTGTGGGCTTGTG